>NW_007577822.1:369585-381718 GCF_000690725.1 Stegastes partitus
TAATATGCTGCTACTCTAATGAGGTCCAGCGCTACCTCTGATCTTGAGGGATCCTCCAAACACTGGCTCTGTTATCTGAGATATCCTGGCTCATCTCAGACTATCTGAACCTGTAACAACCTGTGTGCTGGTCTGAGTTGACCACGATCAGGAGGGAAGTCCTGTGTGATGGATGCTGTCGTGTTTGTGCCGTTATTACACGTCTTGGGTCTGTTAAAGTTTTGGGAATGTGGTTGTGATTTTAGGAGGAAATATGTGATTCTTATCCACTTGTTGTCGGATTCAGTCAGCATCTCGTCACAGTCCTTCAGCCGTCTTCAGGTGTTCATGTACAGGCCTGAGTCTGTAAACAGGAAACAAACGAAGCTCACGCCGATCCAAACGGATCTATTCCAGTGTGACCTGTGCATGTTGGTACTGTAGCAACATGATAACTATCTAAACATCAACAATCAACAGTCTTTCTCCAAAGTCGTTCTCCATCTTTGAAGCTCAGTCACCTGTACCTGTGCTAGAATTAGTTTCTTTTTGTTTTGTGAACGAGGACATTGCATCGAGTTGAAGAGCTATAGTGTAAAGAGCAGTCGCTGTCGGGTCAGGACACTGCATTCGGTAACATTTAGCGCCGTTAATGGTGATGAGGACCAGATTACACCTGCTGCCGTGTGGCTGTGACGGAGCGCCGCTCAGCCTGCCAGCCCATCAGCCATTAGGTGAGTCATTCCTTCAGCTGAAAACAGTCTCGATAAATTCCCGACCAACACGCTGCTACAGGTGACAGCTGACGGCAGCCTGCACTTTTAGTTGAGATTTCACTTTTGGTTTGACATAATTTCACAAAACAAAACGGCTTCTTGGTCCGTCTCTTCAAGAACCGCTGAGTTCCTCGACTGAGCTTCACCTGTGTGTAGGATTGAGGTTCTAGCAGATCTAACTCCTTGTGAAGGCTTTATTTAATATAATGTTGAATGTAATGTACACCTGCAGCTACAGTCAGTATCTGCAGCTCTTCAAAATTATTCCAAAAAAGGAAATGCAGGTAAAACAGTTCAAGTATTTACGCAGACAAATTTCAAGCAACAACAAAGGCTGCTGCTTCCTTTGACATCTTTCACAGAAACACGCCACACAGTCGTATTAGCTGAGCGTCTGCAGCCCAAAGCAGCTACAGGAAGTGCTGAATGTGTGCAAAGCAAAAAGGTTTTAGAGCCTGAAGATGAAGTGATGTTTGAGTGCAATAATTATATTGATTTCTGAGAGTTTTTAGAAAACACAGTACATACAAAAAACATGTTTGCAGAGGTCTCTAGAGTGTCATCATTAAAGAAAAAGATGAACGAAGTGGGTTAGTTGTCCGTTGACGACGCTCTCTGCTGGTCAAACTGCTGCCGATGTTTCCGACCTACAAATTAAAGGAACCCTTGATCCCAACCAGAAGACGCCTGATGGGTCTGCGGCGGTGTGCAGCCGCCAGGGTTTGGGTCAACTGGTCTCGTCAGACGGAACGGTTACTGCAGATCAATACAGAGTTGTTCTGAGTGACCACCTTCATCCTGTGATGAAACATTTCTATCCTGATGGGAACGACCTCTTCTGAAATAATAGCGCCCTGATCCATAGGCCACCAGGTGTCACTGAACGGTTTAGGCATGAAGATTATATAAATCACATGGTCCAGCCTTTGCAGTCACCATGTTTAAAGTTATTTGAGAACCTGTAGGAGATTTTGTACTGACGGGCCAGACAGTGCTGCCCACCTCCTGCATCAAAACACCAAGTCAGGAATATCTAGATGGAGAATCAAAGCCAAGCTGTGTTGAAGCCAACCCAAAGTTACTCTGCCATACTAACTGCATAGTTTCTTCCACATTTGTCTGTGATGCATCACAAATATGCTTTAAATCTTTGCATTTGTGAAACTTCTTTACAGCAAGCCAGTCATATTAGTCAGGGTGGTACTGATCACCTCGGTAACCCAAAGAAAGACGTACAGTCATGACTCAATAATCCGACACTAAATGTAAAACCTTCTTTTATGTCGGATAGCAAGACGGAGGTCCAGATACGAGGAGGGCTTGATGCTGGAAGGATCATTAGTTGTTAATATTCATTGTTTATAGTTGTTATAATAACTAGTGTATTGTTAGAACACTACACATCACTGGATTTCAGCCTAACTGACCGGTGAGCTTGTGCACGTTCAGCCACTTCCACCCCGGGGCAGCGCTCTGACGGGGTGGAAGTGTCCAGAACACACAGGCAGTACTTGGCTGCTGATGCTAGTTTAGTTAGCGCTCACACTTCTGTTTCCTCCATCGGTGGCGGTGGGGGAGTGGCAGATACGCTCCACCGTTACCATCCATGGTTACTTCCATAAACACTGAGCACGCTCGCTGCGTGTGACGTCGTCGTGTCCTCTTCATGCGGGACACTTTTGGGTCGTATGAAGTTCACACAGCAGATCACATACAAGTCGCATTTAGTTAAGGTTTAGGATTGTTAAGGGTCGGATTATCGAGTCAGGACTGTTCTGCAGAAGGCTCATATGTTAACCCAAGCAGTGATCTTTTCCTAAACCCGACCATGTGGTTCTGGTGACTAAACCTAACAATGTGAATAATGGTCCCACACTGACTCAGCCGTCTCCAGGGTGAAGTCCTGTTGCAGTCGATGCATCCATCTTCCCTTCTACCTTCTTTATGCTGACTACATTCAAACTGGAAACTTCTGCGTCACAGTCTCTCAGGAGGAGAATTAGCTTCTTTCAAAACAAAATGTTTCCTTTAAAACGCAAATGAGAATGCGGTTATTGGAACATCATTTTTGGCGACGGGGTTGTTGGAGCTGTTCTGGTGGCACGTGACGGCCCAACACCTTTACAAACAGACTCTTTGTCGGCTCTTTAATTTGTCACCCGTCTGTGTCTTTGGCATTTCTGCACTGCTTCTCTTATTGCTTGTCGGCTGACACCAACATCAATATTTTTCTATATTGCCTTTTTTTTGAACTTTCAGTGAAAAATTACTATTGACTGACGGTGAGGCCTGTGCAGGAGGACACGCGTAGAAAGAATAATTGCTGTTAAGTTTGTAAAGTTTGTTTTTGCAGCGCATCTTAAACCATTCTTGGTTTCAAATGCAGCCCAACGTTAGTACACGGGCCAAGTGATAAAAGCACTAAAGTCCACTGTCTTCTTCTTGAGTAGAGATAAACAAACCTGAACTCTAGAACAAGTTTCCAAAAACATCGTAGTAGCACTTTAAAATAATATTCAGTTGGTTACATTGCTCCTTGAAGGTACAAAACGGTGGTTAGCAGCGTTGCCTCGTAGCTAGAAGGTCGCCGGTTCATTTCCTGTTGAGGACACCCGGGATCTTCCTGCGTGGAGTCTCCATGTTCTCCCCGTGCAGCGTGGGTTCTCTCCGGGTTCTCCGGCTTCCTCCCACAGTCCAGAAACATGCTGAGGTTAATTGGTGATTGTAAATTGTCCGTAGGTGTGAATGTGAGTGTGCTTGGTTGTCTGTCTCTAAGTGTAGCCCTGTGATAGACTGGTTACCTGTCCAGGTGAACCTGCCTTCACCCTGAGTCAGCTGGGATAGACTCCAGCCCCCATGACCCTAGAGAGGATTAAAGTGTAGAGATGATGGATAATGGACCTTAAATATTGTGCAAACATATCAAAAAGAAAAACTCTGGTGCCTTCTTTGCTTTAAAGAAAAGCTTTCGTCCTCTCCTCTTCCAGGTTTTTTTTGCTATTTGCTGCTGAAAAGGCTTCATTCTCTGATGAATTTGTGACTGTTTCTCATCTGATTTAATTCAGAGTGATTTTAACCACCGTCTACAGGTCACATTGGGCCAAAGTTTGTCATTGTCTGAAACATCAGGCATCAGTTCGATGAGATGATGAAATGACTGACTTTTATTTTAAAGAACATAATAGGGCCCAAAGTTATAAATGGAACTGGGTGAGCATTTGAGGCTGGTTCTGTGATAGCAGGATGAGTCACAGAAAGGCTTTTTGAATTCCGCCGTACAGTTTAACTAGACTCTGGCCTATCTGCATCACATCTTTGAAACGACTTTAGTTGAACAGGGGATACTGACAAAAAAAAAAAAAACTCTGCACTTTGCCAAGAATAGAAATTCACTTAGTAGTAGTACTTTGCCAAATGCTGCAAGCCCTTGAAACATCGATTTGTGTGTGTGTGTGTGTGTGTGTGTGTGTGTGTGTGCTGAATTTGTTTGCAGCGCTATTATGAAGGCACTGTCTTATAAGCAGAGGAGGTGAAAGTATGGCACTCCGAAATCCTCTGGGAGCCATTACTGGCATCGCTGATGCAGGAAATAGATTCAGTGTAGAAAATAATACCCTTGAATAATTAATTAGATGAGTTTTAAATCAACAGCAAACACACTGACTGCACAAAGGGGAGCAGGTAAAATTCCAAGAGTGCTGTTGGATTGTTGTGAAACTTAAAGATAATCAATAATAAGCGGAGGGTATGTAGTTAAACTTAATGATACGCGTTTAAAGTCTATAATTCATGTTCCTGCTGCATCTGTTGCACAGTAAAGGCCATATTCCTTTTAGCCAAATAAACATTTAGAGTCTGAGTAAAGTCACATTTTGAGTTGTAGGAGACGAGGAGGTTAAGCGATGCTTTATAAATGGGATGTCTGTGTAAAAAATAAAGCACACAGTTTAGTCTTTATGACATTAAAAACATGCAGTCGTGCCGTTGCTGCAGTTGTTTTCTGGAAACCTGGTCAACAGATGATAAAAACACAGTTTAAACAAAGGAAAATAGAAACCTAGTTTATCAGGGTGCTTGATCAACGTCTGTCTTTCTCCTTAGACCTCTTCTGTTAAGATAAATAATCAAATAAAGGAATCGAATGATGATGTCAACGCCTTTGAACCTTTCTGAAGCTTGGAAAAGTGGTTTTATTTCTACACGTCCTTGTCGTCACGTGCTCTGTCCTACAGCACAAAGTGACGTCAGTATAACGTGAGTGAGTTGGTCGTTTTCTCTAAACAGTTCTTCAGTGGATAAACCAGATAACTGGGACATCAGAGCTGGTTATCGGCTGTAAACTGTCACTGAAATGGTTTAATACAGATTTTAGAGCGTTTGCATTGACCAGTGACTGATGGACGGTGTCATAGAGGGCATTTAAAACAGATGAAACTATTGATTTCTGTTGCAGTTGAGTTCTGTTGTGATTTTGCAGAAAAATAATGATTCATTGACAAAACAGCCGCATTCAGTTTGTTGTTCTTTATTGACTCAAGGTTCTGACTCACTAATAACAGGCACAAAGCCTCTGTTCCCAGTTAGCTGTTGTGGGTCAGTAGACATACAGAATACCAAGAACTGAAGCAGCTACATTGAATTCAGTGTCATTATTTTTATGATTTCTACTCCACCTACTGCTTCTCCTGCTGGCACACTGTCTTCTGTGTTAAAGGACACAACTAAGATTTTCCCGACTTCGCTGTTCTGCACAAAGAGAGCAAATAAGAAAAAGCTTCACTGATGTGACAACACAAATGTAATATAAGGATGTTCTGCAAATGCAGGAAAGAAAAGCAAATGAAAGAATACTTCCAGCGTTGCCCGACGTAACAGAACCGAGTTACGACTAAATATTTCCAGCTTTTCAACTTGGCGTCAGCAGTTTAGAGAAAGTAGACGAGGAGCTCCTGAAACTTCAAACGAATTTGTGAATCGGCTGTTGCTGCTTATTCTGCCTTTTGAAATAAGAAATAAAACCTCTACATGGAGCGAGATAGTACACAAGTTAGTCCTTTATTTCAAGTGTGATTCACAAAATAAATGATCTGCAAATTTGCTGAAAGTTTGACAAGATGTCAACTTGACATTTTTAATTGTTTTTGTCAAAGTTAGCAGAGATGTGAGGTAACCCAGAGATGTCTCACATGCTTGATAGTAGTAGTCTGAAATATTCAAATCCATATGACATTCTTTACAGGCCCCGACTGATTAAATTGACCGATAATAGCCCTTTTTAAAATCATCATCATCAGCCAGGATAGACAGATTTTATTTAGTGCAGGCTTGAAAAGTTAAAATGATGAACATTACTGTCTGTTTCACGTTAAAGGGCGTCAGAGGGCTGCAGAAATAATGATCTGCCAGTTACTCATCATGATGCTTATATACACCTAAAGATAAAGTCATCAGTACAACCGGTAGCTGTGTTCATGCTCCGTCGAAAGGAAAATGCACAATTCAAATTTAAAATAAAATACCCACATTACAGACATATGTGTTCATAAAACTGATGCATGTGATGTTTAATGCTTTGTTGCATGTTTTTGTTTCTCTCTGTTGTAAAGTTAAACAAACACTAAAGGACAAAACAGTCAAATGTTCTGCCTGTGATTCACATCTTTGTTGTTGTTGTGAGCATTAGGGGCCAGAAAAGAAGCTATTTTATTCATTATATATATTTTAAACTAATCAGCCGATTAATTGGTTATTGGATTTTTTTTTGCCAGATATTGGAATCAGCATCGGCCTCAAAAAATCCATATCGGTCGGGTCCTAATTCCTAAAAGGAAAAAAACTAGGAAACAAACAAACAAACAGTGAACACGCCGGCACAACTGGTCACTAAGGCTGTCCAGTAATACAACGTACAGAAAACATGTAACATTCAGTGGCCTGTTCTCTAAACACTCGTGGATAGATCAACAGTTTACTGAACACAATCAGGCCTGTTTGATTCATATTTGACCCAGATAACTAGAATGTAACTCGACATGTGATCAGTCTGTTTGTTCCTAAGCAAAGAGACGTCAGACTGCTTTCAAGGTCGAGCAGAACCAGTGCGTCCCGGTTGGAGGTGTTTTGTTGCCCTGATGGATATTTCTCTGGAGAGTTTTCCTTAAAAAAAAAAGTAATCTTTGCAAAACCAGATCCCAGTAATGAGGGAGAGTAAAATCCAGTGGGGTTGGTGAGTGAATGAAGGAAGCCAGTGGATTGAAAGAGCGATTCTTTTCTCACCAGCAGCCTCACAAGCCGTCACGTCTCTTTGCAATACGTCCTTTGTTGAGTCTTGAATAGTGAGCAAGCGCTGGTACATACATTAATGACCGACTCTCACAAGATGTAAAGATGGTGCTAATGACAACTAACAATACGTCTGTCTCCACGGCGGCCGTACAATCAATCCACAGGAGTACGTCTTCTTCTGTTTTTATATTCTTGGCTTGTATTACATTCATAGCTCAGTCTTTGATTCTGGTGCAGATAAAACACAACAGTAACTCTGTGCTGCTTTGTAGGAAACATAACAGCAGCCACTTACATTTGATGATATAAGTATGATCCAGAGATTCAGAGAAGTAGAACTTTTCTTTCCTCCCACATATTCATCACAAACATAGGCAGGTTTCCAGGACAAAAGGACTGCAGTTTGCTAAAATTCTGTGTGAAATTGAGTCTGAAGGACTGCGTCTATTGATGCCAACATAAGAGAAATAAATATATTTAAGAAAATAGTTTTTCAGTTGCTTTCTTAAATAACCAAATGGATAATGCTGGTGTGCCAGCCTCGTTCCAATCATTAGCATTGCAGCGATGCCAAAGGTCCAGAGAAGATTGCACTCAGACTGCAGTCCCACCCCCTGTTTTTGCACCTCAGACTGCTGAACCGAGAGCGCAGAATTCACTTCAAAATGGATGTAATTCAAGACTGTAATTCACAAACAAATAGCGGTTTCATTATGATTCGTGCTGTACTCCTCCTAAAAGCCTCCTCCCTCCTGACTCGGAGGTGAAGTTTGCTCCTTCTCACAGCAGTCACGGCTTTTATTCTAAAGAGACGATCTCTCGATGCGCCGCTCTCATGCCGGGTTTCAGAGGTTTCACTTTGTTGTGTAATGTCTGCCATTTATCTGCTCTAGCTAGCGTCGTAGAGTGTGTGTGGATGGGGGACAGTCTTCATGTGTCGAGCAGCCGTTCTTCCAAATAAAAATATGTCGTGAGATTCACATTTGATTCAATTGGGGATGAAAATCAAGAATCGATACTTTGGGACTTGAAATGAAAAGATGCTCACAAGTGTGGTAGATAATACCCAACCCAGTGGCAGCTTGGGTTTTTATACGCCAACATATCGACATTTGAGAGTTTAAAAACGCAGTAAATAAAGTAGTATTCTTATTTATACAAGAAACATTTAACACAGACGTTTCAGTACAAATTTGTCAGCGTGGTTGTGATTTGAAAGTGCCCCACAATATACAAATGGCAGGTGTTTTCTGAACCACCTGTCACACCTTTTTGGTATTTCTTGTTTCTTACGAGGTCACGGAAACTTTAGAACCACCTGCCTGAGGGCTGGACTACGGAGTAGCCGGGCTTTTATTGTGCAAGCCGGCTCAGCGAAAGTAAAAGCAGCATTCTGGGATGATGAGCATCATGAAGGTGGTTCAACTTTCTCTGTCGACTCAGACTTTCTGCTTCAGACTCTGTTCACATAAAAGATTTTTTCTTGATGCGTCATGTGACTCTTCTTCTGCACAAAATGAAACGATCGTGTGCAGCTGCTTCAGTCAACACGTTGTTTTAGTGGAGAACAATGAGGAATATAAACATCTGACTGTAAAATGCGCTGCTACTGCAAATGATGTAAGACAGGAGTGCTGGTAGAAAACTGTTTAACGTGTTCATATAGAATATTTTACCGATGCAGCAGCCGTATTCCAGCTGACACGTTAAAGTTAAACTTTAAACTTGATGTATTTAAACCTGATCTTGTATTGAAGTGCGTTTAGGTCTGACACTGTCCCATAATGCAGGAAATCACTTTAATTTTTGGCCAAATCAAAGCAAAATTAATGTTATTGATTGAATGTTCTCTGTAATAAATACCAGCAGAATAATCCATGTTCTCATCTGTTTTCTGTCAGCATCAGAGTAAACGGACCTGACAGCAAATCAGCGCTAAACATGAAAACATATTTATATGATTTCTGCATCGCCGACTAAATACATGTCTGGTTCCCATGGCAACACGATACATACAGTGTGCGATGCTATAACTCCACGGCTTCATTCAGTGTATTAACGTACAACTTAGCATGTTTGCAGATAAAACACTTTCCCATCAGCTGAGAATCTGTATCGCTCATAAATAATAGTCAGGAAACCATCTGGTTAAAGGGAGACGCTCTAAATCCAAAAGTGTGGAGCTAACCTGGTCGGGAGCACATTATGTTCAGACTTTTGGATTTAAAACCGGCTGGAAAGAGCGTCTCCCTGAACATAACCTGCTTCCGACCAGGTTAGCTCCACAGCATCAGTTACCATGGTGATCTAGCTCCACAGCATCAGTTACTATGGAGACCTGGCCAAGTAAAAAGAGAACCACCTTCGCGACGCTGAAAACTCTGACTTTAAGCTCAACATACCTCACTAACCCACTGATCCCGCTTCGTAGCACAGCCCTCTGATATTGTCTTTATTGTGCAACCAAAACAGCTCTGACCCGTCGAGGCATCTGCAGGACCTCTGAGGGCGTGTTCCCATCGTGCATCCTGCTGCCGCCTCTTCCCACTCGCACCTGGTCCTCCACATGATATAAACTGAAATGTGATGCATCAGACCAGACAGCCTTCTTCTCTCTCTCCATGTCCTAGTTTGGACACTCGTGCCCATTGGCAGGCGTTCGCTGCCCATACGCAGCAAGCTGTTCTGCACTGTGTGCTCTGACACCATTCAATCATGGCGGCATTAAAGTTTTAAGCAGTTTGTGCCACAGTGGCTTGTCTTTGGGATCAGACTACATGAGCCACACTTTGCTCCAGACAGGCATCGATGAGCCTCGGCCGCCTGTGACGCTGACACCAGTCCAATGGGTTGGCCGTTGTTGAGATGGGTAGTTGTAGCTACTAACCACGACATACTGCAAACGCCCCACGATAGCTGCCATTCTGGGGATACATCGAACCAGTTGTAAAAGTGGTCCAGATTCTTTCTGGTAAACTGAACTGTTCACCTGCTCCTGTTCTATCCCACATCCTTGCTATGGTGGTGGTAAAAAGATCATCAGTGTTATTCACGACATCTCTGAGCGGTTTTAATGTTGTGGCCACATCGTGTGTATTAATTGCATAAGTTTGACAAAAGATTGATTTCAGGAAAGGCTGGAAGTAGCACTAATATGCTAAAACAGTTGTTTGAAGTGCTCGCTGTGATTACCCAAAGGAAATGGGATTTGACTTTTTCTTACAATAAAAACACCCGGTTAGCTTTGATGGATCTCGGTACTCATCCTTGCATGTCTTTCAACCCCCCGTTCCTAATTTATCTGAGCACATTTATAACAGGCACAAGGTTCTCCACCACGTCTTAAACCAGACACCTCCTGCAGTGGACTCCTTGTTTCAACTGGATGCCACAATTACATTTAACAGTGCTGTTAGTGCAATATTAATATTAACTTTGATATGTTGCATGTACTTATAGGAGTTGGTCTGAAGTTGCATTCGTGCCGTTTTAGTCGGTGAGGCTGCATGCAGATGGTGGAGTTAGTTAATTAGTGGGAGACCTTATAATATGCATATATGAGCCTTCTACAAAATAACTAAATATGACAGATTAGAATAAACAGATCGGAATAGGAAACTCTCGAGGAAACAGAAAAATTGGTGCACATGTAACTGTATCAGTTTTAATTGGAAGATACTCAATAAACGTGTAGAATATACCGCGTTCCCTTAATTAACACCAGACCCACTCAGTAATGAGACTTAAACTTTTAGCATCCTCTAATAACTTAGAGTTCCACATGTACAACAGAAGTTTATCCAGATTTCAGAGGGCCTCTGTGACCCGTCGTTACTCGCACCGGAGAGCGGCTGTGTTTACACTTTAACCTCACATTTCCAGCACTTCCAGTAATTTTTCCCCCTTTCTTTCCCAGTAGACTGTACAGGAAACAAACTCATGTGTATGTATTTTCAAATGATGTTCTGCCTCTCTAAATGGTCTTAAAATGTGCCTCTCTCTGCATACGTTTATGGGCATTTAAGCCGAGTTTTGCCAGAGGACAATGCGATTCATCTAATCCATCATTTTATTACTGTGGACGGACATGAAAATATTAATTAGCTGGGTGTTATAATTTTGTGAAACTAATTATATAGAACGAACATGTTTTTTCACTCTATTCGGAGCGATAAGAGGTAAAATCCCGGCTGCTTCAGCCACTAGTTCAGGGTAATTTTGGAGCATTATGGATAAACTCAAATCGAGTGAGATTAAAAAATCATTATCGCTGTTTAATGAACATCCATTGTCATCCTGTGAGTTTAATATTTCTACAATGTAGCCGTAATAAACAAACACTAAGAAGATTACAGATGATTATTTTTCTCCATTTTGTCTCCTTGTCTAACAGACCATGCTACGGCGTTCGCTCATGACCACTGAATGAATTATATAATGGAGTCCAAAAGTGAAGCTGCACATTCTGCCGCTGCGATGCTGTGTTGTGATTACGATGCTGGTGAATGCGCTGATATCAGTAACCGCGTGGAAATAAGGCAGGAGTCAAGCTACAAATAATATTAAGAAATAATAATGATGATTGAAGCTTTTTTTCTGATGAAATTATGAATCATGGACACTGTTAAAAACTCAGCGGTTTGGTTTAAGGGAAAGTTTCTTCCGGAAGCAGAGCCATCTAGATGTTAGTGGACTCTGAGTGTCTTTGGCAGGAGAGTTAAATCCCTAATCAGCGATGACACTGAGAGATAGCCCGGGGCGTTATCAGGAACAATTAGAAGGAGACTGATTTTTGTAAAACTCAATTAACAACACTGAAATGAGTACAGCCGAGAGTGCAGCGTCCCAAGATGCATTGTTCCAGCTGCATGTGAATTATCTGACGGGGGTTCTTCAGTTACAACACTGCTTATTTTAAAATAAACTGTAAAAGGTTAATACGGAGGGCTTTAGGACATTTTAGAAGAAAGACAAGAGAACGATGAATTCATGCTGATTATCTCCAAAGCAGAAGTGTCCGGTGACGTAGGCTGCATACATTTATAACACGTTCACTTGAGTCTCTTCTTCAAAAGTTCACTTTGACTTGAATA
>NW_007577822.1:382957-397632 GCF_000690725.1 Stegastes partitus
GTGTATTTCCACATATAATGCGGTAAAACACAAATGTACAATCTACCAGTGTCCCACGTAGGCGCCAGTAGATTTGTGTTGATGCATTTTAGTTCTCTGCACTAGTAAGCCAGAGTTATGCTGTCACTGTTTTCTGAAGAAACAATTACAGCCCAAATTTGTTTTCCTCTAGTGCTTTCAAGCTAAAACTACATTCTGAGTCCTCTCAAATGTGCCGGCGCTGAGAAATATAAACTAAATTGGCAATCGAGTGAACCCTTATCTTGCCTCTTTATCAAGACCAGTGAGAACAAGTTGCATTAGAAATTCCGCGCTCCCACTCAGACGGAAAAGAAAGGCTTTTAATGGGAACTTTCATTAACTTCCATTTTGCATGAACTTTGCTTTTATTTGTTGTATAATGGGCTACATGGGTTTGAACTTGACTGCCTGTTTGTGTGAGATGGATTGTTGATGGAAAAAGGTTGTGTTATGGATGGAGATAATGTTTTCAAATGGAAATGCCCTCCTCCTTTGTTTTGCGCCGTTCCCACTCTTTCATATAAAAGCTCTAGATCCCACTTTATTTCTTGTTGGATCATTATGAACTGCGCAACAACTGACTCGCTGTTTGGGGCCTGGGGAGAGCCTGACCCGGTGTCACCACCCAGCGCCAACCACACCAGTCCAGAGGATGAGAGTCTGCAGCAGTTTGCCAGAAAGACCTCTCTGCATGGTCTGGCTCACGTCGTCAACACGGGATCCTCCGGAGTACACCGTCGCCTCTGGACGTTTGCTTTCACCGGCTGTCTTAGTCTTTTTGTCTACCACAGCATTAGCGGGATTGTGTGCTACTTTCAGTACCGTCATATCGCCAAGCTTGAAGAAAAGGTGTCGTCTGAGAAAACTTTCCCAGCCTTTACATTCTGTAATATAAATCCTCTTAGAAAGTCTGCACTCAGCGCCTGTGACATAGCACATCTGAGGGAGATCGGGCGTATACCTGCAGAGCATATAGAGAACATCACAAGCGCGCCGTACGAGGTGAATAGGGAAAGTTTCAAATACCTGAATGGGACCAAAGCAGAGCCTCCATTCTGTGGCCGGTTTGACTGGAAAAAGCTGTACGAGCGTTCAGCTCACCGCCTGTGGGACATGGTGAAGTCTTGTCGCTTTAAGAAGGCCCACTGCACGGCTGAAGACTTTGAGTCTGTGAGTAATTTTCTCGCTTGCCTTTGAACTTAATCCTTTCAGTAGAGGTTTTGGCCTTAAGGCTCTCACAGTTGTATGGGAGATATGAATAAACCAAGAAATATGCATACAAACCACAGTGTATTGAAGAATCAAAGACTTTCCCTCCTAATTTTCTTACCTGGCTTCGGAGTGTGATTGGTTTCATAAGAGATGGACAGTGGAGGGTATATATGCACATGTATATATAAATATATAGCCTCTTTTTTCCCAGTATAGAGGCTGTGCACATTGCCTCAGTTTTGACAAAGCTCACTGGGAATTATTTCATCTGTGGAGACAGTAACTAGACATCAAAGCAGAAAACTTTTTCTGTTTGATGTCTTACTGTAGAACTTCTGCATCGAGCCATTGTGTTTCAGGCTCCTTGTCTCACACCTGAGTGTTTGCTTCACACCATAAGCTGCGTTTTAGAATAATTTTGTGTAATTTCTTGTCCTAAAACTGAGATTATTACTGCTCTGAATCAGGCAGCTGGTTTCAATGTTGTGGCTGTGATGAGACGTTCTCCTGTTACTGTCACATCCTGTATGTTTATCTTATTAATTCATTTTTATGTCAGAATGAGCTATTTTTCTGAGCGCAAACTCTGGAAGTCGTCTGACTTCTCACCACAAAGGTTGGGTGGATTATTCTGTGGTATTTACAATCTCTTTCTATTTGATTAGAGATCTAAGAGCATCAAGGCAGATTAAGTCTGCCCCAGCGGTGTAAATAACCCCACCAACCTCTTCACATCCATGGCAGCAACTCACAAGGTATTAAGTTGTGAAAACTTTATCGATAGCTCCGGTGTTGGGGGGTTTAATTAAAACGCTAGTCAGAAGGCAGTGTCACTGCGCTGCCATATCGTCTGAGAAAGAGAGAGAGAGAAAAAAAAACAGGTTTTATCATCAAATCTGTCACAACTTCATGTTAATATCTGTTGAACTGATCGTGTTGACAAATCAAACTGATGTTAGTCGTATCATAGAAATATTACACACACACAGTAAAGTCACATCCAGTCATCTGCCGGTGAGAAACACCAAAGTCTGTCTAGAACTTGCATTAATTCCTTCTTTACTTCACTGTTCTGCGATAATATGAATTTATAAAAAAGTTTGCAAAACCCAGCCCCGGATTTGCTGATGATTCTCCCTCCAGGCTTCCTGGTATCACTTCTAACTGGGAATGATTGGTTTGCACTAGAATTCCCTCCTCTCTGTCGCCCTTCAGCTTGAAGCCGAACTTTTCTGATTTTCTGATGTTCAGATGTTTGTTCACTTCTCCGGCCTTTGTGGTCCGTGGGTGTCGTTTCTCTCTGCGGTCTTAATCTAAGGTGTCATTGTTCTGATCAGTCAGAGCTGTGAGAAAGTATTTACCCCCCACAGATATCTTCGACATTTGTCATGTAAATGTTTCAGATCATTAAACTAGTTTTAATGACAGAGATTTCATTTATTGACAAGAATAAATACTGTCTAGCCCCACCTTGTCCTATGTGAAGGAGCAGCTGCCTCCTTACCTACCAATCTACCAAATGATCATTTTTATTTGGTAGATTGGGTTTAATTTCACACCTACGTATGATCACTGCCAGGCTTGTTGAATCTAAACATCACTTTAAAAGAATCTGTCTGACATCATGAAGTAGGCTAAAGGGTCTCAAACAGCAGCACATGATTCCATGAGATTTAAGAACAGATGCGATACAGAATCATTGACGTTTATCAGTTTGCGTCGCGCTGCTGAGGTTCTGGACCTCCAGTCAACCACAGTGAGAGACATTATCCACAAATGGAGAAACATGGAACAGTGAACCTCCTCATGAGTGGCCGGTCTACCAACGTTCTCCATGAGCACATCTCATCTCATCTCAAACGAACCCAGACGGACATCCAAAGAACCGCAGGCCTCACTTGACTCGGGTCAGTTTACATGATGCCACAAGGAGGACACAGTAGAGAAAAAATGGCGTCCATGGCCAAGCTGCAAGACACAAACCGCTCCTGACCAAAACAAACATGGAGGATAGTCAAAAAAATATCTGAATTAACCCTCAAGACTGTTGGGGTAACATCCTGTGGACTGATGAGTCAAAAGTGGACCTTTGTGGAAGACATGGGTCCGGTTACATCTGGTGTGAAGCTAATAGTGCATTCCACAAGAAGAACGTCATGCTAGCAGTGAAACATGGATGTGATGGTTCGAGGACCTGGACGACTTGTCATAACTGATGGAACCATTAATTCTGCTCTCTGTCAGAACATCCTCCTGGAGAATATCTGCCCAGATGGATCATGTAGCATGACAATGACTCGAAGCACACGAGCAGGTCCACCTCTGAAGGGCTCAGAAGAACAAAATTAAGGTTTTGGAGCAGCCGAGTCAAACTTCAATCCAATTGAGATGCTTTGGCAAGACCTTTAAAAGGACTCGAAAACCATCTAATGTGGCCGAATTAAAACTATTCTGCAGAGAAGAGTGGTCCAGAAGTCCTCCACGGCGATTTAAAAGACTGATGACAAGCTATCGCAGAACCACAGACGTTCCTGCCAAAGGTGGAGGAACCAGTTATTAGGTTTAGAGGGGATATTACTTTTTTGTGACGGTGATATAGGTTTTCAGTAAATAATCATTTTAAAACTGCGTGTTGTGTTTTGTGGAATATCTCTGTCCAATATTAAATACGTATAAATATTCCTTTAATGACCTGGAACACTTAAGGAAGAGAAACATTGGTAAAGAATCCATACTTAAGTCCTGCTTAGATTCTTATCAGCAGATGGTATTTATAATAACGAGCCCATCAGACTGTATTCTGATGTGAAGGGTTAGTGTGATAGAACAGTGTATGCGTCCCGTACAGCCTCCCAGCATTAGTTGAAATAAACAGTGTGCTTAAGTATCGGATGATTTCCTCTTTATCTTGTTCTCCTGAACTGCTCATTACTTGCTGAAAGATAACGTTATAATGTTACGGACACTTGATAAGAATTGTTCCTGAGAAGATATGATCAAATATTTTTATTTTCTAGTAAGCAGAATTACCCCAGTGGGCAGACAAACCAACATAAAGCTGAGTGTAGAAGTGGGAGGTGAGTGTGTAGCTCGGTGTAGATGTAGGTGTGACATATTCTGACATGTTAACAAGAGGAACAAACACTTCCTGTCACTTTGTGTGTCTATATTATTTTGGGATGCTCGATGTATCGGCGACCACATCGGTATCAGCCGATATTGTTGTTTTTTTTTCCCATATATCATTCTGATGAACAAATTTAGCCGATGATTGTCT
Organism: Stegastes partitus; assembly: GCF_000690725.1. Lineage (NCBI taxonomy): Eukaryota > Metazoa > Chordata > Actinopteri > Pomacentridae > Stegastes > Stegastes partitus. The sequence goes on from NW_007577822.1 coordinate 387,468, forward strand.
CACATCAGCGCCTTTGTCTCTACATTTGATATCGCTGCTATTTATCAGATGTTTTTACGTAAATGGTCCTTTAACGTTAAATATGTTAAAATATGTTTAAATATGTTTTACTTTTGTTGCGTAATAAAGAAGACCATGTGGTCTAATTTGGGACTCTTTTGAATATTTTTCTCACAGAGCTTACTGATACTCATTTTTCGGTGTGAACAAAAATTAAATATCGACATCGGTTATCGGCGATATCAGAAATCTTAATATCGGATGTCGGTATTGGCCAGAAATTTTAATATCGTGCATCACTAATATTGTTGCTTTAGGAAACTACATGTGTTTGAACTTGAGGTCTTGGTACATCAGCTACGTACCTACAGTCAGGTGTGTTTCCTAAACTTAACAGCTCCGTTGTGGTTCTCCTCTTCACAGCAGTGCATCGCTCTGTCAAGACATATCTTCACCCGTTATTATTATATAATTGGCTTCTTTTCCTCTTTGAGCATAAGTTTGTTGTCTGCGACCGGCTGACGTCACCATATCTGGGAGAACCTGTCAAACGGCTCCCCGGCTGATTGGCGGCGAATCACTGTAGAATGACTTCAATTTCAAACACTGATTGGGTCACGGTTCCAGTGAACATCAGGTCACTGATGAGTTACTGATTACCTGTGACACAATTTCAAGGTGTGCGCAGGAGGAAGACGAGGCCTGGTTTAGGATTTTTTTTTCCACCCCTAAGAAATATGTAACACTTGGTAATGTGATTTGCTGTGTATTAAATTACTTGAGACAAGGGACACAGGCTCACGACGGCCAGAAGATCTGGTGTCATTATGAAAGTTGAGGACAGGTGGAACTGGGAGTGAGCTGTGGGAAGAGCAAACCTGTTAGAAGCTGTCGGAGGTTGTAGATGAATCCTTTCAATCCATTGACATTGAGCTAGAATTGACTTCTGGTTCAAACAAAGCCGACTAATGAAGCTGATTAGGCTGAGGCTGGTCATAAAGAGGTCATAACGCCAGTAGCTGTATGTGAGGAAACTGGTCGACCCGCGCTGCACCCCGGAGATAAACTGGTTTTGAAAAAGGACTCAGACGTTTCAAGAGTTGTCATAAATACAGCGACGGTAGATTCTGAAGTCGGAATAAGCGCTGAAATCTTATTACAAGAATGAAAACACCCATTTTTGTGAGCCAACGAGGCAGCTCATGAGCAGCAGATCACCTCTGCTGGTGTATTTACATGTTAAAGGGGTGATAATGATGTTAGTTACCTGCCTTTGAAGTTAATGTGCCAGTGTTGAAGCTGTGACGTTACTTGTGAAGGAAATTCTGTTGGCTTCATATTAAAAATGAAATCCAACACAAATATCCCTGAACAACATTTACAGGTGTGTTGTTTACATGGACGTCAGCCTGGCCGGAGTTTCCACTTGTGTGACTCACATCTGGAACCTGAGGCTGTTTCTTCAACACTACGAGCGTTAATGTTGTGTCTCCATTTTCTTTATGCTAAGAAAACATTAGCAGGGATCATACTGTTTATGACGATGACGTACTTAAACGGTTTGCTTTTAATTTGTCCTGGAATGTAAGTATACTAATAACTAATTCATGAGGAAAGAGTGCAGACAAATCATGTCGTTAAATGAAATGCTTTTAGAACACGTTACAGGCTGCTGTTAAAACCTGTCCATCAATGTTCTCAGCTGCTTGGACAGCAGCTAAGAAAAGGGCCGAATGGCAATACCTGAACTGACAGTTTATTTTTAGCTTTCTAACATTCAACAGTTGTTCAATTGAAACTTCTGACACAGAATTTCCATTTCCTACTGCACATGTATAACATCTTCAGTCTTTTTGATGACTAATAATCAACCCTGGAGAGAAAACGACAATTTTAACAGGTGTTATTTTCATACCTACCCATTTTAAACAGCTGCTGTAAAGTATAATATCAGGGACTGATGATTGAACTGCTCGGTTGATCTCGTTTCACATTTTTAGAGAGAGAAAAAAAATAAAAGTGCAGATTTCTTTGTATTGTATGTTAGCAGAATGTAGTTCAGGTTATAGTGTGAAGTCGATTCAGTATAATATAATAATATAATACATTTTAATACATACAGAGCATCATACATTTTTAAAAACGTGAATTGTGTTGTTTTTGTGATGCAGTGGTCGGGTCAGTATTTAACTATTTCATACAAGGTTTATTTATACTTTAGGCCATTTTAGATCTGATTTATCCAGTCTTTGCTATTTAATGAAGAGTCAAACCAAATGTGAAGTTGTGATAAAACCCGATGGTGAGCAGTATGTTTATTTATACAGATGTGATTACGTAGAAACAGGCTTCCTAACCACATGTAAAATGATTAATTGTGGGTAGTTAACTAATCTCTACTACTTGCTGTGTAAAGGACACCAGAAGAAGCCTGATAAATGCTTGACTTACATGAGAGCAAAGTAAGTTAGTTCAGCACATTTGGCACTAACATGACCAGGACTACCACAGTGAATGCATCGTGGTGACAGTGAAGCACAGAGATGTGGGTGTAGATGAGTGTAGACGACACCATGCATGCCTGTGGACATACCAGGACACCGGCCGACTAGATGACTGTCAGTCTGCAGCAGTTTGGCAGAGGAGGAATGTTCCAGCGTGCTAAATATCCAAAAGCACACTGCCAGAATCACACCAGAGTTTCTAAGGAAGAAGAAAAAAAAGTGACAAATAAGACTTGGCCGAGCGTGTTGGTGGAGTTTAATCCAGTAGAACACCTTTGGGGTATTTTAAAGCAAAAGATAGAGCAACAAAAGCCCCTCCAGCAAAAAAAAATATTGTCTCTGAAAAGCGGCACACCTCCAGAAATATGTGCAACACTGGTTTTGTCTGTGCTGAGGAGGACTGAGTCTGGCTTCGAGGATGGAGTCGGACATACGCCGACAGATTTGAATCTCTGTAATTAAAGGTGCATTGACTTTGGTTCCACTGGGTTCCTGTGGGATCTCTATCTTTGATATACAACTCTATACCGCTTCACTTTGAAGCGATGCAGTTCCTCTAAGGTGACGCTATTTTGAATCATTTGGCATTTAAGTGACATCGGGCCTCATGTCTGTTTAATACTGTACATTCTGGGGTTTGTTTTAACAGCTAATTATTTGTGGACAACTTACTGCAGTTGAAAAATTTCTCCTTTTCATATTTGGAAGAAAGGAAATTAAATAAATGCGATAAGTACAAGAGAATGTGAGATTTTTCCACTCCAATCAGTCCCTCACAAGCAACAAATCAAGTATTTTAGGGTTGACAAAACATGTGTTTCAGATGTAATTTTGAAAACTGCTTGAGTCATCAGGCTTTTTTTTATTATTGTTATTATTATTTTCCCAATCACATGTGTTTGCTTTGTTGATAGGATTATTTAGTTACCCACCAACACCAAACACACGACTTCAGGGCAGGACTTTGGGTTCCTGATTGTTCTATTATCATATTATTCCCACACTTTGCTTAAGGTCATTTAACAGTCTGCAGCATTCAAATCAAGTTTTATTCTGATTTACCTGCACTGTAGCTTTCTTTTAATTTATGTTTGTGTCCTATGTGGAGATCGTGGTTGTGCAGCCATATAACATCCTGCAATCCAACACACTTCTTCTGAATATTTAAAAATTAATCCACTTGTCCGACGCTACTCGCAGGTAAACAGAGATGTAATGAATGCATTTAAAATGTTGTCATGCAGGGCAAGCGTCGCCACTTCCTGCTCGGCAGGTATCCATGGCAACTCTAATTGTGCAGGTGGGGCCAGATCACCGGTGGTAATTGCTTCAAACCGATGCATACTTTTACCAAATTGACCTTTATAAAAACCTTGGGCCGTATTAATCATCTGTTTCGTCTCCACGCCGGCTGCATTCCGTCTTCGTGGACTCGTATTGATTCATGCACTCGTCTGCTGGGAGGCACCAGACAACAACTTTTCAAATAAAGTTGAATGGCGCCGTTTTCTTTCTCCTGTGTGTCAGGGCGAATAAATAAATAAATAAACTGGTAACATCATAATGGAGTTTACTAGAAAGGCTTCGCTGTGTTGCTCTGAGTTACACGGGATCGATAGACTTCAGATTTAAAGCGAAACCGTTTGGCCTCACTTTGAATCTTTGTCGGCTCAGAAGACGCTTCAGCCACGAGGGATTGGTGGAAGACAGTTGGAAACGTGATGTTTCTCAGCCAGCTATATGATGGCAGACATCCACACTAATATCAGTCCTACTAAACTAAATCCTTATCCACTGGCGTTATTCAAGATAAAACAACTACAGAATCATATGTTTGCTGCAAAAGACATGCACGAGACCAGTTTGTTTGAGAGTGTGCAGCTATCTTTCAAGGTGAGAAGTCCTTGTTTGCATTGATTGGAAGCTGCGTTTTTATTCAGCATGCTTAGTGACCTTAATGAGTTCTTTTACAGCTTCAGCCGACTTTGTCTTCATGCTATGGATACTGTACGCACAAGTCGCCCTGCTCGCTCCCTCTCTCTGATTTGATTCTACGTCTCGTCTGTCTCGTTCGTCTGGTTTGTGTGCACTTCAAACTGTTATATTCCTCTGACACGACATTAACTTTGCAATTGGCCTGTAACTACGCTGTTAATTTGCTTAACTTGAATCACTGTTTTGCGTTACACAGCTCGTTGGATGTTCTCATTTAGTCATCTATAACGGTCTTTTTTTTTTTTTTTAACCCACTGATGCGTGTTCTCAAAAGCACTAAGCAGACTGTCCGACATCCCTCTGCTCTTCTCTGTGGTATAATTAGATTGAAATCCTGTTCTCTGATCGTTGACAACGCATTATCCTCCACGTCAGTTGCACAAGCGCCATTAGGGTGAGTGGCCCTGGTTCATTTGCTTGTCGTTTTTTCTCCGTCTTTAGCTGTGACCCCAAAGCTGTTTGCTAAGCAGAGGAATCGAGAAAGGATTCACTTAGATGAAATGACAGGCTAATAGCGTTTAATGAGCTGTTTTGGCATGATGTCGTCCTCCCGAGCCTGTTTGCAGAGCAAGGCTATCTGACACTGCCCATCTGCAACCTCCAACTGTGTGTGTGTGTGTGTCTCTAGTATGCAGCTATGGTTGTGTGTGTGTGTGTATTTATGTTTTAGTGTGTGTGTGTGTGGCTGTGATCAGACTGGGACAGGCTGACACAACTAATGGAGAGAAATGTACAGTTGGCAGACCTGGCAGCACACAAGAGGCTTTCAGCTCCTCAGCCTTGATTCAGACTCTCAGGAAGAGTAATGGTCTGAGAAGACCCCAGCTATGTTAAAATCACCGACAGGATAAGAGCTCCAAATGTGTTTCCAAGAGGGAAGACATGACTTGAGTGAGATAGTTATTAGCTAAGATGAGAGCGGACCTCCCACACACGAACCCAGCAAGACCACGGAGGTCTCCAGACTTGGATCTGCATATGAGTGCTTCAGAAAGATCCACTTTTTAGCTTATAGGGATTATCAGTGGTTTCTCATAGAGGCACAACTACTGTGCAGTTTCATTTGCATTTTCAATTCAGGACTCTGACATTTAGATGACAAATCACCAACTCGCTGGAAACTCATCATGACAGAAAATGAAATTGTCAGTTTGCAGAGATTTTGACAATACGCCGCAATTCACAGACAGGGCTGGACGAATGTTTTTAGATTTGTCAGATCTCCGAAATCCAGAAGCCTGAATGGAATTCAGTCCCACGTTTTGCATGTGTGCTAAAATCATCCTCAGTTTTGTGTCGTGGTCCGTTGTGTTGTGTCCAATAAAACAGCATTTACATGTCTGAGTGATTTTAGGCCAATTGTTCTAACATCTGCCTTCACAGGGGCTTTCAGAGACTCAACATTTTTAATAAAACATGTGCTTCTTTTAGGTCACCACACCTTCCCTCACAGGTTAGTTGCTGTTTACTTGTGGTGCACGCTGAGCAACACCTCTGTCAGATTTTAGTTAATTGATTTTTAGCTCTTCCTTGAATACCACTGTGCCAACGAAACTGCTTCATACACTTTTGTTGGGTCTCTTCCTCTATAATCCCTAACACAGGTGTGCCACAGTTACGTTGGCTTGCTCCTATACTCTGCACATGTCATGAAAGCGCCACTAAAAATAGGTTGTTATTAATATTAGGGCGCACCACCTTGTGCTCGGTGGTGCACCTGGTGGACTCTGCACGGAGGATTAATCCATAACGCAGCAACTTGGGTTTGCCCTCGGCCCTTTGCTTCCCCTCCGTCTCGTCCTCTTCCTGTCTCGCTTCAGCTATCAGGATCAAATGAAGGCAAACAAAGCCTTAAAAATGAATGAAGGAGCAAAATATAATATCAAATCTGTTTTATCTAAAACTATAGAGCAGTTATCAGTAGTCTACCTCTTAAATGACCTGTTTAAATGTACAGTCCACGTGATGTAAACTTGGGCATCTGTCTCAGTCCTCTCTACCCGCCGTGGGTCAGAGACGATGTGGACGTCGTCACAGCAAGTCACTGACTGGACCGGTGCCAGAAGAGCGAGCCGCTGGTTTCATGCACGGTACGTATGCTGTGCTCGGTTTTCCAGATCCTTGCTTCTATTCTTGTTGTACATTTTCTACATTTCTTTCTTTCTTTTCCTTTTTAAATATATATTTTTTTCTTCTTTTATTTTCTCATTGTGAGCTGCACACAGTGAACAAAGCAGGTCTTCTTCTGGCTGCCAGCAGCTGTCTGCTACGAACGAAGCAAAGCTCAGCAACGTCTCAGAAAGTTTAGCACGTCTGAAAAGACAGTTGTTGTTGTTTAATATATATAACTACTGTAATTTAAGTAGTTGTACCCGACTTGCTCACCCTGTTCTGTCCGGACGTTCGTGGAGCACACAACTCTACGTACTTAGCGATGTGTAATAAATGGTGAATATGTAAGAATGAGCCTTGGCTGTTGAAGAATGTTAGATTCAGGGGTAAAGACGGACTCATTATTTCACCTTGAAGCTTGTTTTCAGATGGGTTCAGTTAACGGTTAACCAGAGGGAGCAACAGTACAGGAGAGGCCACACATGAAGGTCTCAGCCTGTAGCTACATTATGATGTTTAAGGTGAACACAGGAGACATGTTCAGGTGAAATAATAAATCTATTCACTGTATTGACAACACAGGAAAAAGGCAACTGGTTCAGAATATGTTGAATGACTATACTAACGATTCGCAGATTGAGCTTGAGGCGCCGTCGTCGTCACCGACTTTCCAGCATCCAGCAGCCACCGCGTGAATGACGGCTGAAAATAATAGAAAAAAAATAATGCAGCGTGCAGTTTAATATTGGCCTATTCACTGGGCTAATTCTGTTTGTCATGCAATTAAAGAAGTGTTGCATACCTAAATACTACAGAAAGGTATCCTCCCTGCTTGAAATTAATTTCTACGTCCACGGTGAACTTTGAATTTTAATGAGCTATTATCACATAATCTGCATTATAGTTAAATGGAGTAACTACTACAGACGCACACTCACAAAAGCAAAGCCTAATGAGGTTTGCATGACTTATTGTCTGTCTTGCAGTCGGCTTCATTTATACCCGTGCTAAATTGATTTGGAAAATATTATTAAACCTACTGAACCATCCTTTCTCTAATTATTACAGAGCAACCTCAACATTTATATTACTATATACTGTATACACACAGCCAGGCAGTTTCATTCTGCAACCCAAACTAAACCTTTTGAGCCCCCCTCTCTCTCTCTCTCTCTCTCTCTCATCTCTGTGCTGCTGCATGCCCAGAATGTTAAACTGCTAAAGAATAGAGCCTATTTCTAAGGCTTCCTCCCTCTTCCCTTGTGTTTAAACTGGAAAATCACCATACAACCACCTCTGGTTGATGTTTAACTGTGTGCTGAGCAGCTAAAGGGATAAAGTCCTAACTTAGCTTCAACATACAGACCTATTATTATGCTTTTTTTTCTTCTTTTGCAGAAGTGTTGTCAATATAAGTTCTGATGCAGGATAATTATTTAGCACATCGTTTATAGTTTGAGGTTTGACATGTTGCTGTAAGCCGACACATCATTTGTGGCCTGTATGAAAGATTATAGAGCACAGAAGATCATCACTGCTCTGTCAATACTGTTCAACTGTACTTTGGGATAATTTCAACACCACTTTTCCAGTCGGGATATAAATCTGTGGCAGGCTTGGTAACATGGTATGAGATGACACTCCCGGTTTGATGACAGGCCCCCTTGTTTAGCCGGGACGGACTCTGCGGTCGTGGTGTGTCGATAATTGTAGATAAGGCACAGGTTGGCTGAGTAATTCTAGAGGATGGACATTAATTTACACTGAAAGACACTAGCTGTGATTTGTTCCTCTTATCTATATGGATGGCTGTCTGCATGGTGTGCACTATAACTGGGGCTGCTGCCATCATTACCGCTGCTATGGAGACAAGAGGGCGGACAAGGTCTCATCCAAATCCATCAGCAAGTCTGAGTTATTCAGCCCTGCCCCGCTCTGGACAAGCTCAACCGTAGAGTTCATACCAAGGGAGGGGCACGGGGGCTGCTAAATCATTCTACATCAAATGGCAGCTTTAGAAAATCAATGCGCTTTTTTTTTTTTTTTTCCTCTCCTCCCTCCTGCAGATAGAAGTGCATGGGGTGAGGAGAGGAGGATGCAGAGTGAAGAAGGAATAATGTCTGCGCGTAAAGGTTAGATATCATCTTCATGTTAATGAAGATGATGGGGTCACGGAGGCAGCAGCAGCAAGCAGGAGCCAATTACAGGTAGCCGAGGAGTCATCAGCAGGGGCTACCTGATAGAAGTGGTCGACGCAGTGATCACACGGGGAGGGCATCACGTTCACAAAGCAAACCCAGTGCAGCTACATGAGTGGGGTCATCCTCTGCCAAGCCTGATCATTTTAGCCAGAGGAGCTGGAAACACCCACTAGTCCACTTCTACCAACCAGCTAAATGTGTAAAATGGATTTCAGCAGAAAAATAAGCCCCTAAAAAGTTGCTCAATCATCCTAAATATGTATAAATGTCAGAATTATTCCATTCATCAGCACCCTATGAAAACCTGAAGATCAGAACATATGAGACCAAATAAATGAAGACAAAGCAACGCAATAAAAGTTCTTCGGTGGCAACAGCTGCACACAGACAGACTGAGCCGGGCAGCCGGTCTCCGGTGTGATGTCCTCTCAGAGCCGCATGTGTTGCAGTTTAAAGGAAGTAGTTTGATTTTCGAGAAGAAACCATAAAACATCTGTCAGCTGTCAGGGATGGAGGTGCCACGGGAGGAGACGGGCAGTTCCCAAACAACTGTAATGGATGAGCGCATTGGATTTGTAATTGGAGAGACTGGACTTTGGGTTTTACTGTCTCCGGTGTCACAGGACGGTGAAGTGGAAGAAAGGGGAGAACATCCCACTAAAACCACACCGTCAGGCATCGGTGACGGGCGGGAAGTTCATGTTTCTTGCTATGAAGTAGTGTGTTGTTGTGTATTAGTTTTAATATTAAACAATTAGTAGGTTAATGTGTAGGACAAGACATTTACATACTGCTGAATATGTACTGCTAATTCAACATAAAATCTGAGCATGCAAATATCAAATAAGTAGGTCCAGTGAGTGTTTTAGCTTATTTAATTTAAAGATGATCCTTCAGACTAACAGCAGCTGTTTGTCTGCAGTAACTTGACAGGTCTGAGGATTACAGTGATTTCATTATGTATGTGCTTACAGTGTTATGTTAGTCTGACGTCTTCTGAGACAGATGAGGCCTAAACAAAGCCCAACAACCTTCCCAGCGTTACCTGTACACTCGGTCCTTTGTGTTATTAGTATCACATCGCTCGCCTCGTCCGCAGCCACGGTACAGAAGTAGATTTATGTCCTGGGTCTGGTGCTCAGATGTTCTCAGGTGAGTGAAGCTGGAGAGCACAGTGTTGGTAGCACCGGCTGTAAGCAAGAGAAATAATGGACTGGAAATGGTTTTCTGCATCAGATCATGAGTGATGGCACTTACTCACCGGAGAGACAGACCTCTACAGTGGGTCTCATACTAACTGGTTTTTGTTTTTAGGTTGAAATCGTAAAAAGGACTGTAGACTAAAAAAAAAAA
>NW_007577822.1:398807-403325 GCF_000690725.1 Stegastes partitus
AAATGCTCAACAATGGTCCTGACTGCTTATTACGTCCATGTTGTTTCTTCTCGCAAAAACACCATATGGACATGTTGACAAGGTTAAAAACTTTATTTTCACTGGGGGGGGGAGGCGATCTTTAAGAGACTGTCAGTTGACTGCTGAGTTGAGTAATTAAAACATATCATTTATTTTTTTGTATATATATGGAAACAAATCTGGAAGTAAACAGACATCTACTGTGCCTTCTGCCTCCCATAGGGGCCGTGCACTCTTCACTTCAACTGCCTCACCAGATGGACAACAAGTGCTTTTTAAGCAAATAATGAACAAAGTAAAATTTAGAAAAATATCGTAAATAATGTCTGAATAATAAATGACACAGTCGATGTTTGAGCTGAGCTGTACTGAAAGTTTCTGTGTTTTAAGGAATGTTTTCTAAAACAAGTTGCGTGTTTTGCGTCTCGTCTATCTATTATAAATTTATGTGATTAATTACCTGAGCAATGCAATATTTCAGTCGACTTTTTAAAACAGCTAAAAAATTAGTGTTGGTTGATTTGCAATGAAATCAAACAAAGTAGTTTTAATTTGCAGTATAAAAGCTTGTTTGTGTGGTGAGTGTTTTGTAGTAGACATGTTTATATCACGGCCTTATCGCTCCACTTAGCTGTTTGTGGTAGCAGAGAGAGAGAGTGCACTTATCTCAGCACCCAACTGCATCACAGTTCAGGTTGTTTACGTCCAATGTTCTCCCTAAGACCTCTCAGGAGATCTCAGGAGGACTTTGTCTTGGCTGTCAGACCTTGGGGGGCTAACTCGTAGCCTAGCGCACAACCACGTGAATGTTGGAGAAACAGCAAGCTAACCCTAAACCATGCTGTTGTTGTGTTCCTGACCTGGTCCACTTTCTCTGGTCGTGATGACTTCACTTCCTCGGTGAAGACTGCTGTTTCTTCTGCCGGTGGTAGCCTCACATCCACTTCCTGTCACTGACCGACACAGAATGGGATTTCTTTGCTCCATTTTGGGGTCATTGAAGGACTTGTAAATGCTCAACTCCCACTGGTTATATGTAACACAGGTCCTGCTTTTGATGATTGTGTCACGTGATGCTTTGACTCAACATTAGCTGCTTGCACATGTTACTTCGCGCTCCGTACACGTGCAGCATAAACAGCCTTCGAGCTTCTTAATCGCACCACGAGCGTGGCAGGATTTAAATATCAGCCCTATTTGAAACCTCACCAATCACCCCGTAAATTGTTTACACGCCGAACAGTCGGCATTTAGAAATTGACTTGCGCATCAATTGTTTTCCCCGTATGGATTATACACTCATGAGCCAAGTCATTACGACCACCCCTGAAGAATCTGCTGTTGGTTCTGTGCACGCACCAAACCAGTCACTCTACAAGACATTGAACAGTAGCTACCCTTCATCCTGGAAGTCTGAGCCGCCGTGTGTTAAACTTGTTCCAACACTTGACCTGACACCCTGCTGCTCGCTGATGGAAGGTGCTCGTCACCGCTGACCGGCTCGACCCGCTCTGCTTTCTATAATGATTTGCCCCTCGTCAGGGTTGCTCAGACCTTTTACACCTGCTCATTTCTCCTGCATCCAACATGCCTACAAAAAAACGCTCATGTTCCAGACCTTTACATGCACCGCTGCTACAAAATAATTAGTGTCGATGATGATCTGACAGCAGGGACGGACCGGCCATCTGGAGTGGTGGGATTTCCTCTGTGAGCTGGCTGACCTGTGGGTCGACGGCGAACCTGACAAACCTGACATGAGCAGAAGACGGTCCAGTAGTTCATCACAGCCCTGCAGCAGACTGATGTGTGGGCTTTGTGTCTTTCATCTGACTGAACAGGTTCCTTCGTATTCTGCTTTCAGTATAAAAATAACAAGTTGTCTGAAAGCTGCAGGTGTGTTAAATGTGGTGCAAAAACAACACATCGTCTACACGGTGAATGTAGTGACGCACTAGTAGCCGGTCAGCAGGTCTGTACCTCAACATGGTGTTACTGGTAAACTGAATAAATGCAGGGGTTGTTATTTTACAGTGTTTTATCTCTTAAAAACTAATGTATAGTTATTTATTTTAGCTAAATTGTTATATTTTACTAATAACTAACCCGATATTGTTTGGAGAAAAAAAAGAACAACAACAAAGGAAATCTGAGATCTGGATCTGCACCAGTGGGTTCCTCCTTTGCCCCACCTCTCCAGCGGGTTTCATGAAACTGCCCCTTGTGACAATGTTTAGAGAAAGTGCAAAAAGAAATCCTGGATTCCCTCCTTGACCTGGCTCCACATCAAAACTTAAAGGCGTCTTCCTTTACCCACACTCGCACTTCTCCACCAAGTTTCATGAAATCCTTCTCGGTGGTTTTTACACGATGCTGCCGACAGACAGGAAAACAAACAGGCAGCATACCTCCACCAAGGTGAGAGCTGAGGCAGACGGATGGAACTGAAAGGCTTTGAAAAAATAAAAAAGCAGGAAATCTTCTCTATAAGCACACGTGCAGGTGGCGGTTCAGGAGAATGAACCTGGATCACAAGAATGAGACGAACCGGGATCAGCTGGTGACGCTCCCAACATATGTGAATATCAAACGTTTGGAACGTAGCTTTAAAAACCTCGTCGCTTTGTAGTTTACAGAAGGTGGTCATAGACACCACGAGAGCAGAAAGTGGAAGCATTAATGAGGACAAACGGAGCTGCTTGTGAGCTCAGGAAGTGTAGAACTGTAGCAGTGAGTGTGTGTTTTGGCACAAACACGACTGCTAGAACCGAACTGAGGATGCAGTCGGTCAGCAGAAAGTTGATTATGCTGCAGGAGGAGTTTGAGGAATATTTACTGACGTCCTATTTTTTCTTCTCTCTGCAAAACTGGGTCATTGGAATCCGTTTTAGCCACAATGACTCCGGATTCATCCCTCTGTGAAGAAGCAAGCGGCTAGTTTGCTAAAGCAACCTCTGTACTTAGTAGTGAATATGATAGGAGCACAACACGGGTAGTAAACAGAGGAGTAAACTTTACACTGAAGATGACCACCACCTTGACGTCTCTCCCTCCAGAGCTGCTGCCGAACTGTGAATACATTGCTAATCCCACATTTGCCCCAAACCTTGACCCCTGTCACTTTGACACATGTTTACATAAGTCAAATGTGAGGGAGTAAATTGGGCCAGGAACCCGCCTGTCACCGCGGACCTCCCATGATCACAGCCTTATTTACAGTCATCTCCCATCGCCCCTGATTGATGGCAGCCATCTCATTAACGCCACAGCAGTCCAAGGCCTCCTAACATGTCCAATAGACACGTCCTCCCTCACTCAGGCTGTTGCACTGCAATTAGAAGTCCCCAGGAAACCCACTGTACTCCAGAGAAGGAGCAGCGGGCCGTACTACAGCCGCCGCTTTGTACTTCTGATATTGTTTCAGAAAGCAGGGGGAAAATGTAAAGTGGCAAGTGGGGAATGAGGCATAAGAGAGAGTTTAGAAATAAGGTGTTGGTATGATGTGAATGATTTATTAGTGCAGCCGGACACTTAATAATTACTTAACACACACACGCATAGATCACCTTTACAGTATTTCTGTCAGGCGACGGCGCAAGAATGGAAATGATATGTGATTGATGCCAGGAAGCATAGGCACGGCCCAGAGGGAAAGCAGTGCAAGGTCTTACTTATAAAAACATCAATCAAGGAGCGCGGTCTGTGAAGCCACGGGTTGTGAAACACCAGAGGTCCCCCACCCCCACTTTTCACACTATGAACAAGACTTGCCTCAAAGGGAAGTAGGGTTCCTTTGCTCAGTTAATGAAGACACCGACACCATGCATGGCTGCCACATACAAAAGAAACACATCACATGCTGCCATTGTGCGACGCCGAGCGCCTTCCTGGCCGCCTGAGAGAGGCGAGCGAACCACGCCATGAAATCAGCCGCATTAAAGCCACAATCATATTTGTGGACGTTAACGTGACCTTGTTACGGGACACATGCAACCTGAAATGAAGTCGTAATGAAGCGATTATCAGCTCCTCTCTGCGGCTGCACACAAACGCAACTCCACCGCCAACGAAGTGAGGGTGACAGTTCATTAAGCCTGTCTCACATAGGCTCAGATTACAGTAAACAAATATGAAATGAACCTGGATTCTACCGCAGCACCACAATTAAGTTTTTATTCACAATAAGCTGGCGTACGTCGCTGCTGCACGCAGGGCACAAGCTAATTACCTGTAAAAGCCTGAGAGGCCCGACTGCATGATGCAGTAAATAGAAAGAGCATCAACAAGACGCTGAAGATGTTTTATTTTCAATAAAGGTTAAAGAAGCATTGTGTGTTTCTGCAGAAGTGGGTTTCCTGTGCTAGGAAGGGGAGGTTGTGGGTTTAAAATGCATCATGGGAGTTTCTGAGGTGAGATTAGAGAAATATTTTGTTCACTTTGCTATAGAGGCCTCATACCTGCACTGACGAGTCTGTTTTGCACAAGTTTAAATTAATC
>NW_007577822.1:403722-452812 GCF_000690725.1 Stegastes partitus
GTATCTGCCACTCCCCCGCCGCCACCGATGGAGGAAACAGAAGTGTGAGCGCTAACTAAACTAGCATCAGCAGCCAAGTACTGCCTGTGTGTTCTGGACACTTCCACCCCGTCGGAACGCTGTCTAACTGTCGCCTTACTTACCTTTGATGTCAACCGATGGCCCGTACACAAGCTCACCGGTCAGTTAGGCTGAAATCCAGCGATGTGTAGTGTTCTAACAACACACTAGTTATTATAACAACTATGAACAATAAATATTAACAACTAATGAGCCTTCCAGCATCAAGCCCTCCTCGTATCTGAACCTTCGTCTTGACAATCCGACAGCCTTGCTGTCCGACATAGAAGAAGGTTTTATATTTAGTGTCGAATCATCGAGTCACCGCTGTACCTGAAATATTGTTGGTTTACTTTAGAAAATGTTGGATTCTGTGCAGCCCAAGAAAAAAAAAAAGAATTACTGTGAGCTCACATCACGGTTTGTCATTTCAGAGCAGAACGAACACGAACGCTGCCTCAAGTCATGGAACCTTTGTGTTCTGTGTGTTTCTCAGTATTTACGGGCCGCTATTCTTCTCATTATTTTTACCTTTAGAAAGGTCATTTGTCAAACCTCTTTTAATTGGGTTATTTTTCAATGCGACAAACACAGCCCTATGGAGACCATTTCATTTAAAATGTTGATAAGCGTCTGATTGTTCCTGTGGCTGTCATCTGCATGCTGCTATAACATGAGTACATTGCTGAGCTAAGGGGGAGGAAACGTGGTCCATCACCGCGGCGTAGAAACGAGCATTTTTATTTAGCAGAGAAACAAAAGGAACTCATGCTACAGCCACAACATTGTGCACCTTTATTCATAAATACGAACACTTAATAACATGCATAATTTAAACTGTACTTTTTTTCCATCTGTGAGGACATTTGCGGAGTTATTTTTAATGGTTTGTTTTTTCCTTTTTCCTCATTCTGGCCGTTTCATTGGAGACTTCCTTGAAGAAAATGTGAAAGCACTTAAGTTTCCCCCTGCTACCTATTTGCATTGCATTACGGTGCAGGTGCAGTGGCTAGGGAAGGGTCTGGAACCATGCTAATGAACAACCTTGTTTTAATTAACTTCAAGTTAAAATGGCGTGAAATTGAAAATGATTATTGCCAAAGTAAACATCCCTAATTAGGATATAAGGGGTGTAAGTAAATTATTTGATAACTATTGTTTATTTGGAGCTGTGCATCACCTGGTTTGGGTTAGGAATTAATCTCGGCGGCACAAACCGACTGCACGACGGCAGACAATCTAATTTTCTGTAAGCGGAAGAAATTATCATTAAGGCTGCTCAATAATTTATGGCTCTTTTACAGTTTAGCTTACTAATACATATTTTGCTCCTTGTAATTGTTACAAGTCGTGGCAGCAGAAGAGGTGAGGCCGACCGGCGTGTATGAGCTCCGAATAAACGAGATCAAATAATCAATAATGATATAAGTTGATTAAATAGAGTTGTTCATGAATTCTCTATTATGTCCTTGTCGGTGCTTCTAGAGAGGACGAGGTCACTTTTTGTAATTTTATCTAAAAAACTAAATGCCAAGAACCTATTTTAATTTTATTTTATTTTTAATTGAGTTTTCTTCTGAAGACCTGCGTCACACCACGCTCATGCATTTTCAGCGCGTCCGTGCAGCTCAGCAGAACAGATTGAGAGGCTGACACCGACAGGAAGGAATCTGCCATTGAGTGATGAATGAGCCTGTCAGATTACAGAGAATTTGATCATGTCTATTGACTCCGAGTTTAATTTCACCGATCGCATCACGAGCAGCGATGCATGTACGGACATATGCTCGCTCATTACGACACGGACGGGCTTTCTGCCGGCTCCTCTCTGACCTGTAATTTCCATTAACATGACAGCGGTGTTAATTTTGGCAACGGATTCTACATTTAAGATTTGTCCACGTGGGCTTTGGTTCGGTGGGGGAGGTCTGCTGCTTTAAATATTACTTTCACTGGTCAGTGATTTTAATCCTGTCCACATGACAACAAATGCAAAAAGCCGTCCACACACACACACACACACACACACACACACACACACACACACACACACTTGTGCTTTTACATCTTTGGAACCGTGACTCATTCCAAAGCTCGGTCCAGAAATTGAATTTAATTAAATGTGGATAGAGCTTGTATTGTTTATTTGACTAATACTAGAAATAATTGTCCCTTCCAATTAAATTAATAGAACGCTAATACACAGTAATGTGCCAATTTAATTCAACAATGGCTTTAACAGCAGAACATTTTTAAAGAATTCTGATAAACGTAGAAAGCCAACGCGACTGAAAGGGGAAAATATATTGTTATCACTGCTGCTGAAACAAAACATGTATTTATATCCAAATCCACTTTTTATTGACCTTGCAAGCATTAAACCTTCAGGGAACCTAAATAAAGAGAAAAATACAGTATAGTATAGCAGTAATTACACAAACTAGACACTAAAGGGCATAAATCGCAAAAAGACGTCAATTTAAGCTGCATAAAACGCCTAAAAATAAACTTAACAAACAGCACGTTGGATATGAATCCTAAAGCAGCGGTTGTTTCGGCTCAGCGCTGAGCAGCTGCACGTGTGCGTCTCGTGATGCACGTCAAATCACCTGCGCTGCTTGTTTGCTATGCAAGGCCACACATTGACGCATGTCAATTTTCACATCCCACAGAGCCTGGATGTGCCGTCGTCGTCGTCGCTGCCACGTGTCACATCTCAGAAGAAGCAGTATTCAGTCTTTAGACTACAAAAAAGAAATCCAACCGTTGCTGCTTGTGGTTGTCTTGAAATTGAAAACAAACAAAGAAAAAATAAAGCTGCATGACCCACGAGGCTTTAAATATAAAGAGAGATTTCTGCCGATACGATGGAGATGCAAACGTCAGCAGACCTCTTTGTGGACGGTTTCATGTGGATCGGTTCTGGAGTCGTAAATATTCCTGTTAAAATCGTGTGCCGTTAATTTGCGGATCGTCTGTTAAGAACTGATGCTGATTTCTAAAAGAGATGTTGAATTTTAAATACCTTATAGTTCCATTGATCTAGAAAAGGGACCAAGAGGAGCTCAGCCATCGTGTGTTGGTTTGTGTTTGTTTGTTTGGCAAAAACACGACACAGAAATGGCGACTAGAGTTGCTACACTGCAAAAAAGGGACGTCTAAATCTAAGATATAAATGCTAAATTTGAGAAGAAAATGACTTAAAACCAGTGAAATTATCTGTTCATGCAGCAAGTAGATTTTACTTGAGAAGAAATCTTGTAATAAGATTTTTTTAATGCTCAACTTTAGATTGTTCTGTAAAATCAAGGACTAAAGATGAGTCAATAACTTTTAAAACAAGCCAAATTATCTAAAATAAGATTTTAAATCTTGGCAAGTCCCAGATTATTTGCAGTGTAACATGACATTCTGTGTATGTGATATCACTGCTGCAAATACTGAGAGACTAAAACTGTCTTTAAAATAACTAACAGAAGTAAACAGTGAACCAACAGCAGCTCCAGCAGAACTTACTGTGTGTTTGACTGCAGCCTATAAACCATGTGTGGAAGCTCACCTGTTACCTACAAGGACAGAATATTACGACTGATCCTTCCTTCGTGTTTGAGAAAAAGTCATCACACCTCAGCTGCAGCATGAATATAAATGCACTCAGCATCTCTTCTTGGACACTCCTGCTGTTGATTTATTAAAGTCAGAAGAAAGAATCCTACAAACAGCTGAAAACATCTCATAATATTCACTACATATATTCTGGAGGCGTTACTGGTGCGAGCATCACGTGCTGTATCTGACCTGCTGAAGGTTTTTATTATGAAAATGTCAGTTTGTAATGGATCACAGTGAGTTTGGCTCAGCGTCAAGAAGATCTTTACACGATCTGTAAACTTCTCTGTAATGTTTATGGACTGAACATCTAAAACTACCAGCGATGCATTGCGTCCACGCCGGTGTTTGACATGCGAGGAGCGTCGACGCCGACGTGCTCCTTTGTTACTCGGCAGCGACTGCTTCTGGTCCTTCCTCAGCATAAAGCTCCTCAGCAGCTACTGTAGTCGACACAGTTTGGTATTCAGGTACGTTTTCCCCCCACAGTCATCTGAACACAAAACCATTTTAGCCTTTGTTGCATTATTGTAATACTTGGAAGTCATGACACTGATTAAGGTTGGAGGCGATGCCGCGCGTGAATATTTCATTGAACTGATGCCACATGAACCAGGATGTACTCGGCTTTAATTCGCTGAACAGTAATTTGAATCCTGCTCTTGAACCAACAAAAAATTTGCCTAAATTTATTTCATTAAAAGTAATTAAAGATAAGCGAGCCAATAAGAAGCGATGCAGCCGCGCGGTCCCGTTGCCACAGTTTCACCAAACTCCAGCAGAGCCAGGAGGCTAGCCTCGGGCCATTCTTCCTACTTGTGCATTTTAATGGTTCAGACAGTGTTTCATCCACTTTGGATCACCTTTGTGCAGCCGAGTGTCGTGTGTGCTGCTTCTTACAGCGATTCTGTTTACGTGCTTGTGTTAAAGTAAAACTCAAGTGTTTTTAAATGTTGCAGCTTACAGTTCAACAGCATCTAAAGTTTGCATTCTGGGATCGTTGTGGCTCAGAAGGACGGCGTAACGTCTGCAGACGTCTTCCTGTTTTCACTGGGATTACCTCTGCAGCCTCTGCATGTTTAGGGTCGAGCACTGGAGGGATTTTATCAGTTCTTTCATGCTGAAATGACCTTTTTTTTTTTTTTAAATCGATGTGCATCGGCTACGAGGATTTGTTGCTTTTTTTTCCACTTTCATCCAAACTGATTACCTTTGGGGGGGTTTGGGTTGACGGCTAAACAAAATAATCAATCTGAGGACATCAATATGAGCTGTGGTGGCTTGTTTTGTTGTTGCATCCAGACATAAATACATAAAACAGCTCATCAATTAATCAATAAATAGGATATAATTACTTGCAACTTGCTTGAATGTTATTACATATAGAGGCAGTTCCTCTGATTTACTGGAATTCTTAAAAAATAACTAATCAGTCATGAAAATACCACAAGTTGCATAAAGTGGAGGCTCTGCAGCGTCGTCTTTCAAGAAAAAATACGTACAAATCTTCAGATTACTGTCGAGAAAATGTCTTTCTTGAGCTGAATTACAAAAACCCATTACCTGCTTCTGCTTATTAACCATATGGGAGAATTAAAGCTTTCTTGTCTAAACTTTACATAAGCTGAAAACTTGCTGCAGGTGCCTCAAAAGCACACTTATCATTTTGCTCAGCAGTGATGCTTCACCTGATCTGAGATGCAGACAGGAAACTGTGAAGGGAACTGGTAGCTATAAGACTGGGCCATATCATGCTGGTGTAACATTAGGGGATGATATGAAATTAAAACATCGTGATAAAATTTGAGTGAAACGCGCAGCGCTGTTGTTTTGATCCGGTCTCATGCACATAGAGCCAGAAGCATGATGGCGACCGAGGAGGAGGATGAATGCATCGACCGACACATTAGGGCTGGACCCGGATATCAGAACATTTGGTCATTGTGGTGTCTGCATAGTGATTTTGAGATCCGAATCATGTCCCGTCGCCATCCGATGTTAGATACAGAACTGTGACCACTATCCTAGACTAGCATCAGCAGCCGAGTCCTGCCTGTGCGTCCCGCCCACTTCCACCCCGTCGGTCCGAATATTCACCTCGGCAAAGTTTTCTGTACGTCTGTGGATACTACACATTGTTCTGCTCAGTGTGTCGGCCCGTTTCCATTAGAAAAGCCTTTTGATTTAACAAACTGTCAGCAAGCCATTTACAACTGATGCTCTACTGATTTAGAACAATACAGCTTTAATGTACATCAGAAACAGCTGCTTGATAAATGAAATGAATAAATAAAGTTGTGCAGGTTACATCGTTATCACAAATCTTCTTGTTTATATCGGGCTAGATGTTTTTGACCATATCAGCCTGCCCTACTGGTGGCTTCACTGTCCTATTATTCAGGTTTTTTATTTTAGTGTAAAGATATTTTTTTGCCTTTTCATCGTTGTGATGAGCGTCCACAGTCTGATCTGTGCAGTGAGTTTGTTTCACCATTTCTTCTCTATGAGAAGCTCCACTTACAGGTTTCACCACCTTTTTTGGAATATTTACGCAGCTCGGCTATTTTCACGTCACTTAGTGTTTAAACTATTAACATGCTTTACTTGTAAGTCCTACATTATTGTGTTTGTGCTGTAATTTTTCAAGGTTTAGAGGGAAAGGGGAGGAGGCCATGTGAAGAACACAGACAAGCTTTTTACCGTTGGAAAGGAAGTGAGCTTCACAACAGACTGAAAGCATCGACAGATAAAAAGCTAAATGAGTTTCATACATCTAAACAATTTTACTATAAGTTTGCTTTGCAGGAAATATTTTTAGTGTTTTGCACGTCGACCCGACAGACTGACTTATCGTCTCCCCCGATTGCTTTTCGCGGCGGCTTTGATACGTCTTGTCAACACAAGATGCACGTTCTTTCTGGTTCAGTGCAATTTGTGACTTGCTTAGCTAAGAGCAGGTTGCTGTTGACTGTTCACACGCGCTCTGGTCTTCACAAAGTAGGCACATTACAATCCCCAGCTGCCGGGGAATGCGGCAATCACAGGCGAGGCGATGGAAATATGCCATTGGGAGCATCCCAAAGAAAAATATATACTGTGCTCTCAAATTCGGAATAGCCGTGTATGATTTCAGAAAATACAGCTCAGGGACAGTCACATTTTATTAACGTCATGCAAAGCAGTTAAGTCATTCTGGAGTGGCTGTCTGTGGCTCTGTAATATGATGAAATACTCTCTTTTTCATCTGTTGATTTGGCTTTTGCCACAGTTCCAAACAAATCCAAGCAGCACACGCAGTGAAATGAATAGAAAGACTTGTGATTACAGGAAGACCAACTCAAATCGCAGCATATACGACATTTTGTCCCAGACTTTAGTCGCCTCCGATCGGCTCAAAGCCTTCACACGGCCCAACTCAACGTTCTCAACCCGTGTCAGGAGGTCAGTTCAGCTCTCTGTGAGTGACTTGGTATGGAGAACATGTGACATTTATTCTACTTAGTGTCCCGACTTATAGTACAAATAAATATGTGCTTAAGATCTCTTTCTCTTCTTTTTCTTTTTGGCATTTATTATTTACTGGAAGCCAATTAAAAGTGCACATACATATATTTGTAATAAGAACCAGTGGGCATTTATATATATTTATTTAATCCCGCAGAGTCTAAAAAAGATTTAATATTCACAAAGTCTCACCACTGACTTATCCCGAGCAGCAGTGATGGAGGAGAGCGTAAACGCTGTCAGCGGAGTAATTGCTAATTAGCATTCGTGTCATAAATGAAACATTTTAACAAAACAACTGTCATTCATTCCAAATATAATGAAGTTTTCTTCCTGAGGTTTTGAAGTCTCATTTGGAAACCGGACCGAACAAACGGTCGCGCTGCAAACAACTCTTACATCACTAATTATCATGCAAAGTAATAAGTCTTTTAAACTGATATGTAAATTGCTCTGTGCTCATTATT
Source organism: Stegastes partitus (assembly GCF_000690725.1). NCBI lineage: Eukaryota > Metazoa > Chordata > Actinopteri > Pomacentridae > Stegastes > Stegastes partitus. The sequence continues at coordinate 411,363 of NW_007577822.1, forward strand.
ACTCGTCTAGTAATTGTAAATGCAGTATGCTTATCTGTGCCCCGTAGAAATCCTGACACATTTCTCTGGTCCATTTTTTTATTTATTTTTTTTCTAACGCCGATGTTCAGCCCTTTAATGTTGCCCTCTGAGAGGACGCGCTGCAGCTAGTTAGCTCGTGGCGAGTGGTCGTCGTTGCTCAGAAGCAGAGGACGCTCACCTTTTCCTTCCTCCTGTTGTCGCCTATTTATAAATAAAGAAAAAGATGTCGTTGGAATGCATTCAAAAACAGTCACATCCGCTCAATACTTAAACCTTTTAAGCATTTTCAGGGCAATTAGGTGCCGAGCGGTGGGCGCGTGTTTAAGACGGCAGGATTTCAGGAGGTTAACCTCAGAGAAGTCGGTTCATCTTTTGTGCCGCGTCGCTATTTGATAACCAGCGGATGTTTTCAGAGCTTCAGCTCCACGAAGGGCAGATCTCTGTGGAAAATGTTCCAATTTAAAGGAAAGAACAAAAAGCGGGAGGAGCAGCTACTCTGTAAACCGCGACGGACGGAGACTCCTAATGCTCGGTTTGTTTTCAGTGTCACGGAATGCGCTCTTTAAATTTAAGAACTGATCGTGAAAAACAAGAGCTGCAAATTAAACGGCGCGCTCGCTTTCAAGTGTAGGAAAGTTGCTTCGTTTAGTGGCGGCGTGCAGGAGGAGGATCCTCTGTGGATGACACACAACGGGGCTTTTTTAAATAGGAGAGGATAAACACATGAGCTGGAGTGGAAATATAGGCTAGTGTCAAACTCATTAACCCCTTTTTACTGTCCGGATCTCTGACCCCACCACGTCTCTGGAGGCCGCCTAATTTGATGAAACTGCAGTCGAGAGTTTTTAGAACAGGTCTGAAAACAGCAGAGTCGCTGACCTGTTGTCCTGAAAACATTAATAATACATTCTGATGAGACTTTTAAAGTTCTCCTGCGTGTCTCTCATCCACAGAGGACAGCGTTGTTCGTATTAGCCTTACAGTTTTGGGCACGTCACTGGATACATTTGGGGATATTTTTCAAAATCATCTCAGACTTCAGGGTTTAAGCAACAAGCAGCACCCCCCAAAATGTAAAAGGCTTCGTAAAAATGATCAACATCATTCGCTGTCTAAGATTCTGTTACCGTATCCGACCCTCACTACTTGGTGGATGTGACCACATTTAGGCCACGTTTACATGTAGTCGGGTATTTACAACGTTTTCAAAGATAACATCGTTCACACCAGATCATACAAAAAAAAAATCTTAGTTTACACAAACCAGCATGAACACATTGTTAAGAGCTGCTATGAGCTGCCAGACCTGTAGGGGGCAGTGTAACGAGAAGCATAAAGCCATGCTAGCCAATCAGAATCCTGGAAAAAACACCAACAACGAACGGCACAAACTGCTTCCTGTTACGATAATGGTGTGAGGGTCGTTTGTTTGGACCGACAGAGAAGTGGAGCTGCTCCTGAATGTGGCGTTAGACACAAAACAAGTAAAACAATTGAAAATATTGACAGAAAAAGCATTTGCACAAACGTAGAAACCAGCTCCGCTTTAACAGCATCCATTTCTATCACAGCAGCCAAACTGTAAACGTGGACGCACACATGTGACGTCAAACTCCGTCTCCTCCCGTCTACATGCAAACGTAAAGACGGAGTTTTTCCAAATCTCCACATTTTCGATGACTTGTGGCTTCGTTTACGTGTAAACCAAAGACCCACTGAGATATCACCGTTATTGCTGCGTGTGAACGGGGCCTTAGTGTCGTTACACTGCTGAGGTCACTGCCTCATTTCCTACGACTAGGACAGCGCTAAACAAAAATAATAATACATTTATTTAAGAGGTTATCTCACTAATTATTCCTAACCCCACAAGCAGGCCTTGTGGTTCTCAGCGCTCCCCTGCTGCTCCAAGAACAAGAAGATTACAATCTTATGATAATAACATGGAAGTATTTCATTTTATTTGGAAAACCGTTTGAATTACATGCTGGTAAATAAGCTGGAGTGGAACAGGTTGGTTCTCCAAACAAGCAACCAGACAACGTATTTAGTCACATGTTGGTTAAAATGTCACGGCCGTATATTGAGTGTTTCAAGTCTACAGGGAATACATGCGCTAAAAGATAACAACATGAAGTTATGATGCTGTGCTGCTGAGACGGGATTCATTAATTGCTACGTGCAGCATCAGCTAATTAACGAGACCACGTGAAGTCTTTATGTGTAATATTTCCATATGAACTGGTCAACATCCAGCCACATCTACTGGTCCAAAGTGGGACCTATGGCCTGTAACGTGTCTAAACATTGCTCGTGCTCGTCATCATTTAGTTTTGCAGGATACAGTAGTGGAGGCTTGATGACAGCCTGGTGTGTGACGGTTCACTATAATAAAAAAAAAAAAAAGGGGGAGCAATAAGCATTATGACACTGAAAATTGATTCCAGGATCAATTAAATTGTTAATTTCAGTTATGACTCATAAAGGGTTTTATTTACACTCGTTGAATACCAGATGGCACATTGAAGTCGTGTGCATTAATGCTGCGAGCTGTTCCTGGTCTGCTGCTGCTGCTGCTTTCCTCGTCCTTGACCAGAAACAGACAAACCAGTGAATGTGGTTCATGTTGACGTCATCATTGTAAGCTGCTCCTTCAAGTCAATTTTTTTCCTTGCATTTTAACTAAAATCTATAAAATTACAGTCGTGACTCGATAATCCAACACTAAATGTAAAACCTTCTTCTATGTCGGATTGTCAAGACGGAGGTCCAGATACGAGGAGGGCTTGATGCTGGAAGGATCATTAGTTGTTAATATCTATTGTTCATAGTTGTTATAATAACTAGTAGGGCTGGTCCCAGTAGAACTTTCTGCTCTCTGGATATTCAGGCCCAATTAATGATGAACATCAGAATATTCTGTGCGGTCGGGGGACACTTCCAGCAGCGCTCTGACGGGGTGGAAGTGTCCAGAACACACAGGCAGTACTTGGCTGCTGATGCTAGTTTAGTTAGCGCTCACACTTCTGTTTCCTCCATCGGTGGCGGTGGGGGAGTGGCAGATACGCTCCACCGTTACCATCCATGTTTACTTCCATAAACACTGAGCACGCTCGCTGCGTGTGACGTCGTCGTGTCCTCTTCTGCGCATGCGGGACACTTTTGGCTCGTATGAAGTTCACACAGCAGATCACATACAAGTCGCATTGAACTGGAAACGTGAAGGAAGTCACAAAGAAATCCTCATTGAGCATCAAGTCCTGCAGTGTGAACGTAGCCAATCTGTGGGATTGCTCAGTCAGATAATACGCCGTCATCCTGATTGGTGACATTAAATGTCATGTCGGAGTCACAATCCAAGGCTGTCGCTATGTTAAGGCTGTTTTTATGGGTTCTGTTGGTTTTTCCTAAAAACCTGTCGGATAGCAGGTTTAGGATTGTTAAGGGTCGGATTATCAAGTCATGACTGTACCATTAAAACTGATTAAACTTAAAGGGGCTGTGTGTAGGACTTTATGGCAGTGAGGCTGCAGATTGTAACCATCGTCACACGTGTCTTGTTGTTGTTCACTATTATTGCAGAAGCCAGAAATAAGAAAAGAGGTTTCCTTCAGTGACGGCGCTCTGAACGATTAGAGTTAATGCTGCACTTACCTGGTGGACACATGACTGCGGATGAATATTGATGCTTTTCCTGCATAAATACGCAACAATTTCTAACAAAAGCTGTGCCGACAGCGTTTCTCTGTTGCTCCCGAGTGGCCAAAAAAAAGAAGGAATAATGAATGTTTTAAAGTCATAAATTGCTTTTGTAAAAACATTAAGATATTGGGTGGAAAAAACACCACGTTTCCTCTGTGTGAGAATAAAAAACAGACCAAATAAATAAAGCATTTCTCTACTAAAACATCAGGATCATCTAAACCTAGCAGCCTCTGTGCTCGGCTGTTAATCCAGACGATGTGATCGGATTTATTCGCTGTCATGTCTGAACTTTGTACAGTAACGTCGCTCGCATGTGCCTCCCCTCGGCGTCGTACAGGCGCTACGCAGCTCCTTCGCCTCCATTTTTTTTCATCCGTAATGACATTTTGGACAACCCCCCGACCCCCACCCCCCCACGCCAAAACCGATTAGCGGCGAACAATAGCAGCTGCTGATGTGTTCAAATCAATGGTTCCAGAAACACAGCAGTGAGGAAACAAATCAATTATTGTTTAAACACGAGGCTCCGATGTCTGGGAATCAATAGACGAGATGTATTACACTGAAGATGCTCCGTGCCGCTCTGAAATTCGTTTTTTTTTTCCCTCTTTGGACCGAAAAATCATGTGGAGCTCGTTGTCATTTTCTGACCCAGTTACAATCACTGCTGCCAATATTTTACTGAATTGTAGACTTCAGACGTCAAAATTGTGTTTCCTGGAAGAGAACATGTGACGGTGTTGTTTGTTGTTGTTGGAGTGTGTGCATGTGTCACCGCTGCAGCACAGGTCAGGTTTAGCTTTTGTGTGTGTTGTGTTGTTTTCCTTTAGCATCATTGTCATTGTACCAGAATGTGCTGTTGTTATGCTGCGTGTGATGAATGACATCTGTCCTAATGTGCACAAAACTCCATGTAAGATGTTTATCTGTCTGTCTGTGTTGTCGATGTCAGCAAATCTGAAGCCATCACTTCTGTTCTAACTACACCAGCGTTCATCCACTCTGAGGCACGTGGAGCAGACTTCAGGATGATTTTTATGCTTTGAGCGATTTACTTCTGGACTCTTTTTCATGATTTGACTTTAAATGTATGTTTTCCTTTTTGTTCGGCGTCGATATAAAATCAAACGCGACTGTAAATCGTATGTTGTGCTTTGCAAAGATCTATCAAAGATCTATCAAAGATCCGCGGTACCGATCTCATTCGGAGCGCAGATGAAACGCATCGGCTCAAAGAGTATCGATAATCAAAAGGTTGACCCGGAACAAATATGACGGGAGAAGTTCTGTGATTGTGACATTAAAGAAGAAGCAGATGCTGCCTTTTACAGCAGAATAAATACGACTGACCGTCTGACTTCCAAAGCTAATGCTGGAACAAGTACTCGGATGTTTTATTGTAGAAATACTCACGACATTACAAGTGAAGGTGCTGCATGAAAAATGGCTCCTAAAAGTTCTTTTTTTAGCCTAAAATAACACAAAACTGTTTAATTTCCCAATGACCGTTTGAGCCCTTGTTCTGGTTCTGCTCCTGTAGCTTCCAGTGGCGCTGAGCTGCTGCCGTCCACACCCCTTTAAGGAAGAGGACTCTCTCTGCGATTGAGATTGATGCTGCAGAGCGGAGCAGCTGACAACACAGCAGCCGGCACCGACATGAAGGACTGTGTGAAACCAGGACTCTGTATCGCTTCTGACGTTCTCTCTGAGCCATCATTTCACATGGAAATACTGCTGAATCACAGCACAGCTTCTGTTTTTTTGTCCGACAGCGTTGCGGGTGTAAAATCAGCAGCGTCGAGGCTGAAACCGGCTCTGAAATGACTGCCGGTTCACCTGCGGTCTTAACAGACTGCGTGTCAGTCGCTATTACTCGTTCCATTTTCTGACAACAGGAACAGAAAAAGTATTTAAATGACAACAGCTTCATTGGGAATTCGGCTGTATTGAAATGCAGCGAGCACAGAGAGCTGTAGAGATGTAAACAGATGTAAACAGTGGCTGAGCTCAGGATGCACCGAAGCACAACATCTCTGAATATCCCTCAGCTTTACAGCATCCACAGAGCTCTAACATGTGCACAAAAAACTAATGTTTGCTGTTAAAGTAATCCACTGAGTATCCACTGATCTAAATGCTGGGAGTGCACGAAGACGCTTGTGTTCACTCTTGCAGCCAACAGCACAACATGTGTTTGTGTTCGGTTGAGACATTTTAGATCTAGTGGAAGAATCTCTAGAAAGTGAACAAACCTGCTGAAGCTGGGAGGTTAAATTAAAGAGATAATAAGAGCGGTGATGGTGGAGCATCAGGGTTTGAGCAACATGTTGTTATTGGAGCTGCAGCAGGTTTGTCCAACTTTGTTTACAGTTTTATACACAGTGGTCACATGATCAATGGGAGAGAAAACAAGATGCATGAATCTGTCTCCACATTTTAATCTTTTTCTTTTCTCCTGAGTTCTTGGTAGGATGTTGGATCATTACTGAAATGAGTCACGACAAAAGTTTGAGAAGTTTAGATGGAAAAAAGTACTGTTTGGTGTTTAGTCATGCACAGGGCTGCAAGGTAGGAGTGGTGGTTAGCACCGTCGTCTCGCTGGTTGGCGTCCCGGTGAGGACACCCGGGATCTTTCTGCGTGGAGTCTCCATGTTCTCCCCGTGCAGCGTGGGTTCTCTCCGGGTTCTCCGGCTTCCTCCCACAGTCCAGAAACATGTTGAGGTTAATTGGTGATTTTAAATTGTCCGTAGGTGTGAATGTGAGTGTGCTTGGTTGTCTGTCTCTAAGTGTAGCCCTGTGATAGACTGGTTACCTGTCCAGGTGAACCTGCCTTCACCCTGAGTCAGCTGGGATAGACTCCAGCCCCCCATGACCCTCGTGAGGATTAAGGTGTAGAGATAATGGATGGATGGATGTCATACACATCTAAAATATGATCAGCAAGGCACTGTGTTTGGTAGGAAGCCAAAGAGGTTGAAAAGCACAGGTTTAATCTTTAATAATTTGTTGTATTTTAACGGCTGTTATATTGAAATATTAATTTGAAGTGTTCAAAAAGTGTCGTAGAATGGAAAGTAGACTATTTCCCTGTGAAATGTAGAAGACTGAAAGTACAAAATAACATTAAATGCAGCTTAATTAAAGTACAAATACCTCAAAATGCACTGAAACACGACGCTTCAGTAAACGTACAGAGTTAAATTCCACCACAGCTGTTTGGTACCTGGAAGCCTTTGTAGGAGATTTTGTGCACAATGACAAAACAAAGCCCCACAAAGCTATTTAAAAAGAAACGCACCTTTCCGTGCGTCCCAGCTGTCATGTGTCATGTTGTAATGCACAAAAAGGTAAATGGAAAATGTCACGGGTGAGATTGAAGCACACTGACGGTCTCACAAGAAGGTCAGCTGTGAGCAAAGAGCGACTGTAGCTGCTTCACACCAACGTACGGGAGGATTTTATAGGCAAACATGGAACACGTGACGATCTCTCACAATCCAATGATCTGTAATAGTCTCTGAATAAACCTAGAACTATGTACAACCTGTTTGAGTGAAAGTAACGCTGGTAGTTTTTCATTTCACTCGTTAAAGTTAAATTGAGCAGGTTTTTAGTATTCCGGAGCAAGTAAAGCTCAAAACAAACTCACATTATCCCTCTGGTTTGTCAGACCGGCCAAATAAAACACTCATCTGCAAGCATCAAGAGCCCAAGACTTAGGTTGGGATGTTTTTCTGTTGGATTGGCGGCAAAAGAAACCCTTAAAACTAGTCGGATTCTTTAAAAACGCGTCTTATCACACGGCCCAGAAAACAATATATATATATGAGTAAAAAATTCATTGCCACGTTCTGGATTTCTAAATTCTATCTTTAATTTGAAGTATGAAGTGACGACATGATGAACTGCTCTTTTGCAGTCATTACTCCGCCGTCATGCTGTCACTCAAATAAATTGCGGCAGAATTATCCATGATTGCATTTGAAATGCAAAACAAGGCGAGCATTTTTAAAGGCAGGAGGGCTGTTGGGTTGCCAGCAGTTTGCGAGGTGCTGCAAACTTCATCACAAAGGTCTTATTAGATATTTCTAAACGTACATCTGTATTAATATGACAGAGCTCAGCAGGTAGCAATCTCCTGTATCCGGCTTCTCCTATTAGGACGCATCCAGTAATTTCATTAATTACTTCTCTAAATCACAAGGTTCCCGCGGGGGGTCGAGGGTTCATATTTGATGAATTAGGTGAAATGAAGGAAGACACTCGGGTGATTTTTGTCTTCGCTTCAAGTCATTCCTTGCTGTGGTTTTCTTGGCTGCAGCCGGGGTGCGCGTGATGTTATTTATCAGAAGCCCGCTACCTGTGATGTCTGGTTTCAAGCAGAACAGCAGGTGATGCAGTTGACACCCCGAAAACTCAGTTGAATCATGCAGTGGAGCAGCTGCCCTTCAGCAATTACGGTTATGAAGCCATAAATCAGAGCTTAATAGGAAAGAGAGCGGAGTGAAGCTAAAAGACATGTGCTACCTCGGTGGAATTGTCTCCTCATGTATATTTCCAGTTAATTTATTATAAAGAATTACTTAGACACATATCTGACTCTGTGTGGACCAGAACAGTCCTCACGTACTTGAACTGCTTCGTATATATTCACTGTGTAAAATATGAAATAGTTGTTTTTTTTGTATTTGTATTATCCTTTAATTCCTTTTTATACCAAAGTAATGTATTTTTTCATCAGCACACGTACCCACGCAGAAAATTGGTGGAGGTCTTTATCGGGTCTGCAGCGCGCTTTGAAATTAAATGAGCATTATATGGCGGCATTACATTAATGATTTACTAATTTACTGCAGCAACACAATGGCTTCTCCCGCACGCGCTTTCTAGGGAGTATTAATTGCATTTTTTTTGTTTATTGTGCTTCGTAACATGACTGAATAATATTACCGTTTGAATAGCTAATTTGTTGTCATGGATATAATGTGAGATAATGACATGGACATGCAGAAGGCCCACCCACCCCTCATATATACGAGAGTAAGACCCTCAGACCAGTAGGGACAGCCGTGTGGTTGTTTACGGTCTGTTTATGTCTCTTTGTGCTCAGTTTGTGTCTCCTTATGTATGATTTGCACCTCTGGGTGGACAGTTTGTAGTTTCTCCTGCATTTGTCATTTGTTTGTGGCCATTTTGCATCTCGTTTCGGTTGCATTTGATGACTTTGTGGTCTCTGGGTCAGGGGGCTTTGATGCCAGCAGTGAACCACCACATATGTGTTATGATTCTGCAAAGAGATCAAATGATTTTAGCAGACAGACTGAATTCTTCTTCTTCTTACTATTATTATTATTTTTACAAATTGAAGAAGAAGAAGGATAGCTGTGCTGTAATAATGGCTCACATCCACAGAGCATCTTGTGGAGATGATGTGAGATAGGTGGAGGCCTGTGGACGGGATGCCGGCGCTCCCAGTGCTCCCAGAGGCGCTCGACTGGCTGCGGAAGCCCTCGGAGCGAAGGTACGGATAAACAAAGGTTAATCCTCTTAGTCAGGCGGAGGAGAGCAGCTCTGGTGTGACAGGCCTCCTGTTCATTCACCAATGCCTTCGCTACCTGGAGGCGAAATCTTCCCCGTCTCTCCGTAAAGGCGAGTTGCTTAAACATGGATAGACACTTGCTGTCCTGGAGTGAGTGGAAATGCAGGGTTGGATTTTTGCTGTGGAATTCAGACAGTGTTCTTGGTTCTGTCATGAAGTCACTTATCATAGACGGAGCACTTTTGAAGCGAAATGGAAAACTCACATTTAAAGTGATGCAGCGTAAAAACGTACAAAAAGTTCATTGTTATAAAATGCAAAAGATTTCCAACAACAATAGCGCACCAAACACAGCATTACTTTAGGTTTCCTACTATTTCTGAAATAGTTAATTATGACTACTTTTAGGACCATTTGTGTGTTTTCCTACGTAACAGGGTGTGGACACTGAAAAGCAACGACACCAATGGCACGATCCACGTCAGGGCCTGTTGGTAATGAGTCACACCAGAGTTTGTCAGCTACTGTAAAAGATCAAAAGAACAATAAATACAGACAACAACACAACAAATCTGAGCATTCAGCGTAGGGAGGCATAGATCAGCCGTGGTTCAACAACAGCATGATGAACAGAAATGAAGCAGTTTAACCTTATTGACGAGGCCACACGGTGCCGTTCCTGGTTTGTATTGAGATGATAAATTTGTGAGCAATTAATAGGAAATGTTCCAGTATTGTTCATCAGTCTTCCTCTAAGAGATTTAGAGCAAAGTTTCCTTTAACCCTTTCAACATTACAGACCGCTGTACCGGTCTGCAGCTTTCACCCCGTCCACCCTGCAGCCCGGTACAGCGGGCGGCGGTTTAAGGCGACATTGGTTTTGATTGTCTATCAGTGGGAATCCCTGCATGTGAACAAGCGATTCAGTCATGAAATAAATTATGCAAATAATTAAATAAAGCACCGATGGAGTTTCACTGCCATCATCTTTGCTGCTAACGCTGCTATTGGTTAGCATATTCGTCGCTAAGACACCCCCACGGATCATCAACGATAACATGAAGTTTACCTTTACCTTTTCTCACCTGTATTTCACCTGTATGTATATGACAAGAGTAAACTTTCATATATATTTAACCGTCAACTTATCTACTTTTGATTGACACAGATATGTAATGATGTGAAGTCTACTTAAGAATTTAAGTGATTAATCAAAACCTTATCTGATCATGAATTTCAAGCCAAAGTTACTGAGTGCTGAAGGGGTTAATGACCACTGGTGGGCACAAAGTTGTTCAGTCTCACTTTTACAAACCTGTCACGTTAAAGGAAGAACTAAAACATCAAATGTTTTGAATGACAGTGATTTCAGAATGAACGTACTCATGGCTTTTTGTTTCTGTGGTTTAATGCTGATGAATGGACGTTCTGTTGCTGCTATGAGGGGTCACGGCCCCGTAATGGGATTTGGAAGATCAATCTGTATTTATCATCGATCAGACAGAATAGTTTGGATGGCACTGATTGTATTTACACAAGAATCTACAGAATCACGCGTCCTTTGTGGCATTTAAGAATTGCAGCTTTTTTTTAAAGTGTATTTGTAGGCCTACATGTTCTGTTGGTGTAATTGCCCCTATAACCCCATTTGCTCCTGGTGCAGCACCAGCATGTTGTCTGAAACCTGTCTGATCAGTCTGTAGGGTTCTGATGAGGTGGAGACTTTTCATCTTGTTGAAAAGTATTTTACATGAACTTATCTCCAGGTACAGCATGAATCACATCAGTAACAGATGTGAATGGCTCGAGTCAACTAATATTGTTTAACTGAAATTGATTGGCTGTAGGGAAAAAATATACTCCCATTATCTTTAAGTAATTTACTGAGCCACAGTGACTCTCTATCTGCAGCCTTATTAGCTTAATTGAAATATAAAAAACACAAACAGATAGTATTTACAGTTATTTCAACCTGGCATTTAATCCTGAAATGAAAACACACTTGAAGCAGAACAGATCACCGCCTGTATTTATGGGATTTATGAACTAAACCAGTTTGCAACTCCAGCACAAGAACTAATGAGGCATTAATGCAGACCAGTTAGCCTACTGGTGTTGTTCTGGAGGATGATGTGTGTGAAGCTGTGACACGCTAACTGCTGTTTGAAAAGTTGACACTGTTTGAACAAGATGCAGCCGCACACTTTTTCACTTTATAAAGTCTGAATGTCATGAGAACAGGGCTGGTTGAGAACCCACTGGGCTCGTTCTACATGACTGCCACAAGTAAATATTAAGTAATGATAGTTATCAAAATATATTCCTGTGTCAATTTGCTAAAGAAAACTGTCGGCCAGCCGTTTCATCTAAATGTAAAGAGCCTGAAAGCTAAAGCCCCTAACAGGAGTGTTTAGGGGCGTCGAGGGAATGGGGATGCTCCTCTCGCTCAACCCTCCAGGGTGGCAGGGGCAGGTCAAGGGCTCTGATTGTCAGTGTTTATTAATGGGCCCTGCAGAGGGGAGTGACAGCAGGGTGATCTCTGTGATGATGATGTCTTATTGCTTTCCATGAGCGCCTCAGGTACATACATATTTATGATGTGCTGCCACCTTGACGCCAGCTAGAAATATCTGTTTAACACCCGGCCGAGCCGGATGCTCACCAACGTGCAGCTGGAACAAAACATCCCTTCAGCTCCTGCAGCGTCTGCACCACATTCACCAAACCACACGATGACTTCTCACTATCATCTCCATTTAGGGTGTCACAGATATACGATGATTTGTTTGTAGTTTGGAAAGAGGGTTTCTTGTTTTAAAGAGAACCATCCTGACAACAACCTCCAATCCTCCACGGTACCGGTGTCAGCACTTCATGTTAATCAGATGGCTTTTTGACCACCAATTGAATTAATTTGAACTAATATGTGTGACAGATTGATTTGTAACACTACACGTGTATGTATTAAATATTAACAGCTAGCACTTCCCCGGGGACAGATGCCATTTTAAAGGGCAGCTCATAAGCAGTCATTTAGTTGATTAATATGGGCGACTCATTTCAGGCATACAGATTTGTTTTACTTACTTATTCATGTCTTCACAGAATCCTGCTCCCCTCGATCTTATTGCTGCTTTTCATTGTTATTCAATGAGCACGGCACGTTCAATAGTTCAGTCCTATTTACAGTCCGGCGTGTGACATTCATTTTCATCACAAATTAGCGGCATAATGTAATCAAAGTCCTCCTTTACAAGAAAGACAGAAAGGAAGCAGGACAGCAGTGAATTCCAATGAGCTCACAGTTTTTCACGACATGTAGCAGTGAAGTAATCTGGAAAGTTTGCACGTTATTTAGATTTTGTGGAACGACTGAATTTGCAGGATCCTTGTTTTCGAGGCCTCTGCAGCCTGAACAGCAGCTGCTCCTCTGCTGCCTTTCCTTTGGTTTCATGACTCTAAAGCTGGAACAAGTTGGTCACTAATGGATTAATTAGCAGCACTTTTTAGTAATTCAATATTTGCTTCGATCATTTAGTGCCTCTGCTCCGGTGACTGCTGTGGATGGAAGCGTCATGTTTTCAGGAATTTCTTTAAATTTAGCAGAAACTTGGACTCAACAATAAACTGGATTTTTGTAATCAACGGTCACTGTGACCTCACAAAACATCTTTTTAGCCACAACTCAACCATTCTAATGTAGATTTAGACCATTTTGACCATTTTCTGACATTTTATATGAAAAAGCTTTAAGGTCAGCGTCACTTTATCATCATAATGTTCTGCACAAACACTTTGCTGCTCATTATTCAGTGCTTTAATTTAGGAAATGAAGGAGGGATTGTTATGAGATTGCACATTTGGCTGGATACTGATGCTTTTTTTTTTTTTTTCAATTTTTAAAGATTTAAAACTGTCTAGTTTTTGTCTTTTCTTTTTAATTCTGCAAATGAATACGTGTTGGTTTTGGACTGACAGAGACAAAGCGTGACATTGGGAGGTTTTACCGTGAGCTCTGGAAAATTAGAATGAACATATTTTAGAATTTGCTTTTATTTTGTAAACCTCATCAGACTAATTAGCTTTGGGATTAATAATTAAATGCATTTCATCAACAAGCCATGCGGTTTGCCTTTCAGCTTCCTGTGTACACCACAACAGCATATCTGACTTATAATGAAGGATATTGGCTTTTTTTGCTAATATCCGACATGCCGATATTGTCCAACGCTCAATTTCCGATACCGACATGTTTGTTACTGCAGCCATACTTGTTTACACACTATTTGATGTCGTCATCATTTGCACGCCGGCAAAATCCAGGCATTATTTTAGCGATTTTCGTTATAGGCAAATAAATTACGAGATATTCTGCCAATATCGGGCCGATATTATCTGACATCTCTACTTATAATCTAATGTACAGGTGACACACAATAGATTTTTTTCTCCTACAGTTAAATGGTGCGAAGTGTTTCATTTGGCCAACAAACCAGATTTAGTGATCATTTTTGTGAATGCTAAATGTTCCCTCCTCTTATACTGCTGGTGCTAGCGTTAGCACTCAAGCTAACAACCCTCTTCAAACCCCAGCAGGGTCTGTGATAGAAAATGACAACTATAGCTGCTGCTTTGTAAATCTCATTTTTCAATTAAGCAAAAGCATAAATACAGAAAACATTTGATTTATTTAGGATGTAGCTGTGAACTGAATCCACGTCATGTATGCAGTATTTGTGGCCGTACTGTTCTCCTCTTTCTGTATGTTGGTGTTTTTCTGGCCTGTTTTGTGTAAAAGTGCAGCATAAACGCAGCAGTATTTCATGGAGATAAATCTCAGGTCAAATAACTACTAACGCAAGCTCAAACTCGGAGAGGTGTCTTTTCTCCAGCGGCACACAAATCATGTGGCTCCAGATCTCATAGTGTCTTTAGAAGGAGAGGTGGGAAAGATAAAGGCCATTTGATTTAAAAGCTCAAATCTTGTGCGAGAAACACGAAACCAAACAGAAAATATCTCTTCTTGGCAAATAAGTTGTAGGATTTATCTAGCGTGCAGTACACTGTGATTTGTGATGACAGCAGTTGAATATTACGCTGATACTGTATGGCACTGTAAATCCACCGCCTCATCTCTGCTCCTGCTGTCAAATGTATTCTGAAGTTGTATTTCAGCCATGTCCCCTCAGCACCAAGCTCACTGAATAGAGAAATAATGAGTGCTGTCTAGAGACAATGTCACTATTATTTTAGATCTCCCAAATCTCTCTCTCTCTGTCTATGTCCATTTTCTTGGAGGCGTCTTGCTGCACCTCGCGTCTTCCCCACATCCTCACCGCATCTCTGGCTCGGTTCCCCCCAGAGCAGACCCACACCACCCACTGGCCTCCCCTCCCCTCCTGTAAGCTGCACTGTTGAGACGCTGCCACTTGTGAATATGTGCAAAATCTGCAAAACCATCTCAAAAGAGGGACGTGTGATGACGCTTAAGAGAAATTAGGAGGCTTAACGGCAAAACCATGAACACGCCTGAACCTTGTGAGCCCTGTAGGCTAGTTTAAGAATGATTTTACCTTCACTTATTTTCTTTTTTATAGGCTTTTCAAGAACTATCATTTGATATATGACTTGTGTATTTTCATAAATGATCCTTTTAGGGGAAAAAATGTTGTTTATTGTGAAATTATTAAATGTTTGGATGCATCTCATCATCAGATGCTGACTCACTTTTTGTAGCTGCTGGCTTGACCTGATGATGAAGTTGTCGTTGCATCTATTCAGTCCAAGTTTCTGCCTTGTTATGATAAATATCACTGTTTAGAAATAACATGTGGATTCAAGGTAAACATGTAGGACCACTCTGCTCACTAGACTATTACTTTAATTACCCAACATGCTCTGTTGTTGCATGCTATATATTATATCATGATTGCCAGTGGAAGTGCAGCTGAACTGGACTATAAGCACATCCACGCTCTGTGTTTGAAACATGGATGAATTCAGAGACCTTAAACAGCGTCTCCGCTCAGCCTCACTGTTATTTATTTTTCTCATGGTCACTTGCAGTATTGTGACAAAGATCATTGTTATTTAAGATAATGTTTTGTAAAGCCGTGGACAGGACATCCTACCAAGGTCAGTTCCTATGATGGTTCTCACTACATGGAGGTTTCATATTTATAAAACTTTACCACAGGCTGGAAAAGAGATTCCAGTTTAAAGTCTGGATGGGAACATGCAGGCAGGGCCATCGGGGGAGGCACTAATGCCTCGGCTAGTGTGTGTGTAGGTGTGTGTGTAGGTGTGTGTGTGTGTGTGTGTGTGTGTCACATGCATTGGATTTTCATTCCAGGTGAAGATCATGATGTTTGAGTCCAGAAGCTCGTCCTCGTTAATACGCTGTCGCCCATAAAGCTGGAATAGTTTTTGTTTTCAGACACATTCCTCTTTTTTTTTCTATTTATGCACATCAGGTTTGAGCAGGTGCACTGACTACAGTCCCAGTTACACGTCTTACCCAGTTAGTAAGACGACGTAAAAAAATATATTTATTCTAACTGTATGGACAGCAGTCCTTGTTGGAGTTGAGGGACAGTGCTCGCTCATGTCTGTGGGATACTAACCAATCAGGGCAGACTTTTTGTTTTGGGAAGGTGGGCCTTAAAGAAAGAAGAGCATCCCACATTTCCGTATGCAATAAGTATATAATTGTAAATGTAAAATTGCTAATAAGTTAATTTTTTTAAGTGGTTCCTGTGAAAACATTTTGTGATACTTGCATTGTAGAATGTGTGTTTTATGGCTGTTAGAACGTAATGTGATGTAATGTGTATGTTAAAGACAAAATGCAGTTTATATCCTGATTTTTGTTTTGATAGAAAAAATATCTGACACCATATTTGAACTCAGCAGCTTTAAAATGTGTTCACACACCTCTCAGAAATCAAACAACAGAGAACATTTTTTCTTTTCTGCAGACCAGTGTCGTTGTTATGGACTGCAGATGCTTGAAACGAGAACATGAGCCTGAAAATGAACATAATATGTCACCTTTAAATGCATATTTTCCGCGTAGTCGAGACCTATTTTAAAAACAGTAGCCAACATGAGTGCTGAGACGTCCTGACCTTTAGTCCTCGTGGAGGTAAAGCTCCAGTGATCCAACGTGTCCTGTGTTGTGACTCACGAGTGTCTTTGAGCAGGAGTTTTTTTTCAGGCTTAGAAAGCTCATTCAGTGCCGTAAAGTATATTATCAACCTCTCCCTTTTACAGGCTGAGTAGTGCTCGATGTGTAAAATGGACTCAGTACATCGATAATACCCCTTCAAGTCCCTTATAGGCTTTTTCTTTCTTTTTTAAAATCTGATTCTATACAGGAGACTTTTCTAAATCCTGAATATCCTGCATCACTGTGGGATTTAACCAACACATGTCCAGATGTGCATGCAGAAAAACAATCATATTATTCTCTCTCTTTCGCTAATGGCTTAAAAGTGACTGAAATTAGAAAGTGGTTGCATTGAATTGAGCTCAAAGGCAAAAGAAAGGAAAAAACCCAGGTGCCCAGCTGCCGCCCCGTCCCCACACTGTCTCAGTCCTACAAGACAATTTGTTAAATACATTAACACTTCAGTGAGAGATCCGAGGGGGAATTCATCATTCTGCCAGATGCTGAAGGTGTACCTGATTACTTTTTTGTTACTTGGAAAGAAGATATTATTTAGTTGAGCATTTGGGAAATACAGTCGACGGTTCTGTCTGAGGACTGTCGTTTATCTTTTCCTCTAATTCTTGTGACCAGCGTGTCTTAGCGTGTTTTCCCGTTAAACATCGTTACCATGTTTTAACTTGTTTTCTTCATGTTTAATGTAAATGAAACAAGTAGACTTTTATCCTGAAGTTCGTCTTATAGCTGCTTTCTTACATCGTTTGCTTGTTTTGTTCACTTTGCAATCATTGAAATGTTAAATCTGTAAAGTGGTGAAGCTGGCAGCCAAAACAAAAAGAGAACAGTAGATGTTATTTCTCCATCAGTTGGCTCTTGTTTCAACTCGGTAATCGTTGCTTTCATTCAATAAACCAAATTCCTAAATGCAGACGAGCCCTTTCTTTTAGCTAGTGTGTCATGTAGCTTTGGCTTTGAGATGCTAGCGGGAATACTCTGGGAATACCCGGGATATTGTTGCATCTTTCTGAGTGTTTATGACTACCACAGATGTGGCTTCAGCTGACAGGGGCAGGAGTGAAAGTGTCTTATTTCTGGAGCATTGAAGGATGGGAATTTGGTCTTTTAGTAATGAAGAGTTAATCACAGTCATACGAGATGCAATCAAAGAATTTGAAGTCCACACAGTCATTTTAAATTTGGCCGCCATCCTCTTCAAAGTCCTTACTTTGTGCTGCAAAGTCCAACCTCCAGCGTTACTATTGTCCATAAAGTCCAGCTCCATGAGCACGGTGAGAACAATCAGTGATGCATCCTGAATCTCCTCCACTGTGTCAAAAAAAGTGACCCTTCAACCTGGATTTCATTGTAGGGAGGAATAAGGAGTGGGTGGGTGGGTCGATAGCCTGCTGCAGCCGAAAGTCTTGCATGTTTTCTTGGATGTGTTGTCATGATGGAGCACTTTGTGCCACAGCTCGGTTTGTTTGTGTAAAACGGTGTCGCCCAGACGTCTCAGGAGGTTAAAGAACTACAGTCTGACTCTGTGGGACTCTGCATAACCATGTAGATATTAAAGAAAACAACAGTTTACATGTTGTTGTCATTTACAGAATTAAAATAACAATAAAAAACCAACTTGTCAGTCACATTTATAAAGTACACATATTAATCCAACCTTCAAATCCATAAAGTTAGTCTCAGAGTTTCCAGGTTTGCTGTCGATGATCAGAACCTCCTGAGGGTGCGACAGGTGGAGCTGGTTTCATTTAGATCTCACATATCCAGGGTCAGTGTTCTCGTAGTGTCATCACTACAGGATCTAAAGACCTCTTTAAGACTTTAAGAAAAGAAAAAAATGGAGGCTTTAGAAAGATTTCAAAATGACTTGAAATAAATCCACGGTAACCAAAATCATTTACAAGTGGTGCAAATTCAAATGACGACGGCCTTGCAGGAGGAAACCTTCAAACCGACGGTGAAGCATTGTGGTGGAAATGTGGCGCTTCAGGGTTGTTTTGGAGTCTCAGGGAATGAGCAGCTTGCTGTCATTGATCACCTCAGCCAAGGAGGTGGAGCCCGGCAGAGGCACAAACGTTGTTGTCAGCAGGATTAAACAAAAACTATGAAGTCAGATTTCAGAAAACTTGATGAAGAAGTAAAGGATTGGCAATGGAGTAACCGTCTATATCATGGAGCTGATCTGGATCACTTTATTTAAATCTGTGGGATGGGGCACTCGTCTTGGTGGAGATTTGCGTTCTGAGTGCACTCTGAGAGTTCAGCTACGAGTTCTGCATTATTTCAAAGAGGTGCTTGAAGATAATGAGAGACTATCCGTCCAAAAGTTGAAGTTAAACCAGAAGTGAACCTTTCAACAGAATATTGATCCTAATTACGCCAAGGAATGGTTCGTGAAGAGGACATGGAGGGTTATGGAAAGAAGAAGAAAAAAAGCCTCAATTTGATTCCCATTCAGATGTTGGGGGTGGGGAATATGAAAGAGGCAGTTCATTCAAGAAAACCCTCAAACATCTTACAACTGAGAGAATTTTTCATGGGCGAGTGGTCTGAAGTTCCAGCAGAGCCAACGTCAGAGACTGCTGGTCAATTATGCAAAACATACGAGAAACTCTTATTGCCCAAGGGCATCTTCTGAGGCCACTCAGAACTCACTTTTTCCAGTGAAGAATATTATGTCTATTGATATATTTTTTGATGATTAAAAAGCTTATTGCTCCAGGATACCATCACACGGTTTAAAATAGGATCAAATGTTTGTGGGACCAAATATGTAAAATATATGAATCACGATATACTTGGTTATGAAAGAACACATGGAAGTGCCGACATATTTGGGTCTGGAGTAGAAGTTATAGCTTCCTGGTCTCCCAGCACATCGTGTGAAACAAGTCATGTCTACACTCACTGGTCTTGGTGCAGCTGTTCAACTGCATGTTAACGCATTTGTCTAATCAGCAAATCACATGGAGGAAACTCGGTGCGTTTAGACATGGAGGCATGGTTCAAACTGGAGATGTGCTGATCGGATCTACAAGGTCAGGATTAGGGATGATCAAGTCGTTTTCTAACTGGTATCGTCACGTACCAACGTCCAGTTCTTAGTTTACGTCTGCTGTCACACGGTTTGTGGCAGGACGTTAAGGAGGCAATTTGTGAATAATTTCCTCATCAATAAATGGCTGCGTTGTCAATGAATAACTGACCACGCTAGTTTGGCACCGTGGCCATTCGTCCTGTGCTGATTTGGCGGTTTTCGTCTACAGACACATGATTCGGGTCCCAAAGGCGACGCTGTCACATGTGCCACTGGGATACAGAAACGCTACCCTGATCAATAGCATCTTGTCTTAAACACACAAGCTCTGGCCGTTAGGCGTCACAGAAATCTATGTCATCTTGTTTTATTGCTAGCTAAACAATGCTGTCTGCTTGCTAACGAGCTAGCGCCTCCTCTGATCGCTGCTGTAGTGGACGAGTCCACTGTCACCACGGTTCTGCAGCAACTCTACAATATATGCATGTGGAGGATGCAGGTTTGTGCCATCTGTTGTGACTTGTGGAGCCACGGTACGACTTTCCAGACTGTTCCTGTAACCACCTGTGTAGCGTTACAGAACAGCTTGAATGCAGAAATGACTTGAATGCTTTGCAGAGCCACTTAATTGTCAAGCATATACATCGGATTAATTTTAATTTATTTAACTGACATGAAGTGTGTGTTATCTAGGACAATTGAATCAGATTGGGACCAAGCATTGGCATGGTATTGATTGATTTTAGTGACGTTGAAAGTCACATCCAAAAACATTCATATAGAAAAAAACAGCACCGTCCATCAAACATCTGTTCTCAGGGCAAAAAGGCCAAACGATGGTGGCAGATGTCAGAGAAGACGGGCAGGACTGATTCAAGCTGATGAAGCAGGAGCTCAGATAACCACTAGGTTTCCAAAAGACCGTCTTTGAATGCAAAACACGTCAAACCTGGAAGCAGATGGGCTACAGCAGCATAAAACCACAGCAGGTGTCTCTCTTGTCAGCTAAGAAAAGAAAACCATGGCTACGCTGGTCAAAGGCTCACCAAAGTTGGACACTGAAAAATGCAGCAGGCTCTGAAAAAGAGAGATCCAGCAGGCTCTGGATTTCAGCATTCGGGTCGTAGCTGGAGCACAATTTGGCATAAATGACATGAGAGCGTGGACCCATCATGCCTTGTGGTGGTGGTGGATACGTTTTTGGCACACTCCTAGAACCAATGGGGCGTCATTTAACTGTCGCCCCATTGGCGATCCCTGTATGGTAAATGGTAAATGGCGCCTTATATGGCGCCTTTTTCTACCTTAGCTTTACAATGTGTTTCACATTCACCCATTCACACACCAGTGGTGACAGAGCTGCCATGCAAGGCTGCCATTGGGAGCAACTTGGGGTTCAGTGCCAAGGACACTTCGGCACATTTGGGGGGACCAGGGATCGAACCGCCAACCTCTCCATCAGTGGACAACCTGCTCTACCACCTGAGCCACAGCCGCCCCATTATGACAACACCGTACCCCACAAAGCTTGTGTCATCTCAGGCTGGTTTCTTGAACATGACGAGGAACTCAGTTTCTTCCACAGATGCCAAATCTCAGTCCAGTAGATCAAAATGAGGACATGTGGAACACAGGAGTCATATCTTGAAGGTACTGCCCACAGTTCTGCTGCAGCATCATGTCAGCGTGGACCAGAACCTGTTGGAGATGTTTTCAGCACCTTGTTGAATCTTTATCATGAATAATATCTCAGTGTAACATATTACACTTTACTTTTCTATTTAAAGGAATATTTTTTGGGGCTTGTTGGTGACAGAAAGCAGACAGCGGGCTCTTGTTTTGTGGCGGTTGATCCACAGCCCGCAGAAACATGATATTTTCGCCTCGCTAAACAAACAAAACCACAGACAATCGAGAGGATTTCCCCCTGATGCTCTGTATGAAAGTGACTTTGAGTGATATCATTCACAGGCACAAACAAAGGTAATTTAGTTCCTGCCTTATTTTGCTTGTTTTAGTGTTACCCAAGGCTATTTAGAATGGATCTATCTAAGTCCCCTAACTTAATCTGCCATTTATAGGCTGAATGGTAGAGGGGGGTGAGGACAGGCATCGTGTTCTGTGATTGGACAAAAAAGTAACCAAGGAAACCATAGCGCTTTAAGTGTTGTAAATTGGTTAAAATTAGTTTATCTGTAATGCGAGTTTGCGGGATGGTTGAGGTAAACATGATCAATCAGCAACTGTGTCACAACTCAATTTGTTTAGACGCCAAGCTGTGTTTCTCCAATTGCTGACTTAGGCGTGTGTTTTGAGGACGTTTTCAGCGGAATGCTCGAGTTCTGTATGGAAATTTGGAACATAATTAAGGAAAGCATTTCAAAGGTAGCCTCATAAATAATGCAAATTCTTTGTTAAATGTCCCTGACAGCCAATGCTGGCGCTGCACAACGTGAATCTCCAGAAAGGCTGAGCTGGTCTATCTGGTCATCAGGTGCCTCCCTTGGAGCGCTATAAATTGACAGAAATGGGAGACAGAGCAGAATAGATGAGATTGCTTAAATGAGTAACAGTCCTTATTAATAAGATTCTTAATGTGACACTACGAGGTTCCAAAATGGGGCATAAATAGTTAGTACAACAGCAGACGTATGGGGCTGAGCCAAAACTATGCTGTAAGCAAGTCTAACGCTGTTTTTAATTTCATTAGTTTTTTTGGAAGACGTTGTTTTTAACACACTCCAATCAAGCACAACATGAAAGCCTCCTGTTTAATACTGTATACATCCCCCCATGCTTCTAAAACAGCTGTGAACTATCCGACCACCAGCATGGGACGTCTGGAGGTGTCCTGTCTGGTGCTGGGATGTCAGCTGCATCGTAGTGGATCAGTTTTTCTTCCCCAGTTTGGAGTTTGGAGGCTGACTCACCACCTTAGGCCATATTTCTTGAGCTGCTCCTGGCAGAGTGCATTTGAGCTCCCGTCTAGGAGTGCAGTCATCATGGGAGGGTGTGCCTCGTCTAAAGCAAGGTTCAGTTGGGTGATAGGTGTCAGCTAGTATCCACATGAACGCGAAGGCCCAGCAGAACTTTGCATTGTAACGAGATGATCGATGCTGCACCTTCTCCTGTCAGCGTTTTAATGCTGTGTATGTTGGTAAAACTGCTATCAGAAGCTAAACACTGGTTGTCAGCACATCTGGAACATGTGTGCACCAGCTCACTGTTTCCTTGTCAAAAAAGCCTTCAGCTTGTTGGCATCAGAAAACGTGGTGTGAACTGGTCACCATTTTGACTAAAGTAAACAACATATAAAAGATGCATTAAATGAAATAGAAATTTTGCTAATAGCATTTAGCATTATTGATATTTATCTTTATAAAACAGCTGTTTGATGTTGCTGTCGCCCAACCAGGAGAACAATTACAGGTTCAGTGGCTTTTAAATAAGAACAAGAACGAATGTATACACGTCTAAACTCATGTGACTACATTTTCTTTTTCTTTATTCAACTCACTTTTCTCCAACCACTAAAAAGCGTCTTTGGAGTGGCCTTTGACTCAGTAGTGAGGAGATCCACTCACTGATTACATAATTAGCTTCTCCCGTGCTCAGAGACTAATTTAACACAGACGATGAGCACAGGTTGAATAAAAGAGAACGGCACAGAGTTTTAGCTCACGCTCAGAAACATGCTGGTGTGGTACCTGTAGAGGAAGACATCTTTTATATCTTTGTTTGTGTTTTGTTTCGTCTGAGCTGATTACGTCTGACAGCATCCAATCGATGTTCACCTCATATGAACAGCTTCTATAGTCTCGTGTAGTTTTTCTTTCATTCTAGTTTTAACATGAATCTGTGATTTTAAAAGTAAACTGCATCCTGATTGTCTGCACTCAGTAAACTGTGTCCTGATTGGCTGCAGCTTGATTGGCTGAATCATGAACGCTGCACAAAGTGAATCGCATTAATTATAACAGTTTGATTAACTAGAACTTCCTTAATCATGGAAGCATTTTTGTGATGCAGTTTTTTAGANACACACACACACACACACACACACTGCTTCCCCCTCTTCAGATTTGACCAGCACCTGAAAGTTGGGAAGCCCACTGAAAGTCTGATCCTTCAGCCAGAGTGTGGTTCAGCCTCACCAAGTGCTGGTTTAGCCCAAAGGCCTGTGACGGATGTGGGTGATGACTCTGCCCCAGATCTCCAGGACTTTGTCCCCTTTGATATTCCTTGACTCCGGGGCTTGCATAAGCACATTGAGAGATAAGTCAAGGTCACTCCCACTCTCTCACTGGAGCCTCATGAATATTATGATTAATCAGAGTCTTTTGGCTCAAATTAATAACAAGCAGAATCGCTGTGCACAGCCCATAGATTCAAGGCTACCTTTTGAGGAACTGTTTATGTTGCCCTCCTCAATAACTCCCCGTCCCTCTTTAACCACGTACGCCCACCCACCGCTCCCCGATGACACCTCTTACTCAAAACAAAAAACACAAACGGTTGCTGCAGCGCTGCCCTTTGGCGAGGAATAATGTTAGACCTGACACAACAAGCAGAGCGATGCGTCAGGTCTTAAAACTTCTTAAAACCATTAATATTAGTGCCTTAAATATAGTCTTTTCATGAAGTAAACAACCTACCACCTCCTCCTTCGTTTTAATTTTCAGGTTTTATTCATCCACAGCATCTCAAATATTACATGTGACACAAACGATCAGACCCACCAGGTTGGAAAGCTGGAGCTGTCTGGGTTGATTAAAACTAAATAATGCAATACGTGACATGGCCTATTAAGTTATATATTTTGTTCAAACCTGGCGTTACTGAATATTCATATTCACATGGTCCATGTTTTGAGTATCATGGTGTGATTTAGTTAAACTGTGTGTGATCACGTGACATATATGTGACCCATCTGCATGAAATCAGTCACATTGTACCTTCAGGTATATCCCAGATACAGCCCGGTTACCACTAGATAAAATACTGATTTGGTTTTATTACGTAGATCAGTCCATGTTGTTGTTTTCTACATGTAGGTAACATGTAATGGTACGCTCCATATCGCTGTGCATGAGCGGTAACGCCAGAAAGAAGCCGCGGAAATCACTTGTGCGCAGCCGCCTCGAGCAACGTGTCATCGCCAGCCAATCCCGTCCCGTGATTTGCATCATGTGGTAACAACATGGTGCATTTGTCTACGCATAATAGCCCAAAGCGATGCCACTGATTCCGTGCAGATGGGTCACATATGTTTAATTAGTTTACTAAAGATAGATGCATTTCATGTAATCCCCCTATAGAGTTCAGTTATTATCAAATACAGAGGCTTGACTGTGGCACAACGTAAACTGTGGTTATGTTTAAAGAACTGACGTCTTAATACAACAAAACATAAATGATCTGACAGGTAGTTAGAACTCTGGAACAAGAAACGTGAGAGTTGGCTTTACTTCACGCCTGGTTAATTTTACTTCCATACACTGAGATGCATGTGAGGACCAACACAGCGTGATGTTCTGTTGCTGTGGCTAATCGCTCGTGTGCTGCCGTGTCCTCTTGAAGCCACCAGATCGTTGTTGAGAAGGTCCTACTCTGCAGCGAGGCCACCCCTCTTCCCTTGTCGCTGTGATGCTGGAGTGCAGACAGGTGTCTCTTTTGAAGCTTTGCAGGCCTTCGCTGGTTTTTCCATTTGTTTATTTTTTTTGCTTCGATGCTGAACGTGGTCCCCTCAAAGTGAGCTGTTCCTCCCACCGGCGCTCTCTGCTGAGTGGGTGACGGTTCCTTCGCTGTCAAAAAGCTTGATGGGTGCAGGACGGACATGCACACAAAGTGGACGCCATTAATCCACTCAGAAGGTCACCTCTGCAAATTGTTCAGAGAGTTCACATGCAGCCTATCGCTGTAGGTGTTTCATAAGCTGGTCTAATCATGTGGGCAGATCGGTGCATCATTCTCAGCCACTTTGTCAAAATATTCTATATAGCTAACCTTAAAATTAGCATCTGTTGTTTGGATGCAGACGTTTACCTCCAATCTTATTTTATTCCTCTCTCACAGTGTAAAGAAAAGACTTGGAACAGTTTGGAAAAAAGAAAAAAATCAAACAACTTTATCACCAATGCTGACCTTTAATTACAAAACCTTTGCAGTTGGAGACCTTAACTTTTACTGAAGTTGACATTTATAAATACCGAAATGTCCCTGTGAATTGCTTTTTGTTGAAGTCAGAGTATTGTTGAGGGAGATAGCATCAGTCCATTTGTCAAATACTGTAACTGTTGGCTCAGGGGGCGCGGGGTGTGTGCAGAGGACAATGTATGGCCGATCCGAACTGTCCATGTATGTAGAGGACAGGCCTGTTAGCAAAGGGCCGCTCCTATCAGTCACAATAGCGATAGAGAGTCGAGATAAAGATGGTACTCTGCCCTGCTACAGTGTTTGTGTGCCCAGGACAAGAAATCGATACAGCTGGTTTCAGAGACTGTTTTACAGTCAGGGCAGCTCTCAGCTTAAATGTTTGTCTGTTTTATTCAATGACACTTCTCTGCAAACTATTACCCACAGGGAGCAGAGAACAAACGTGAAACAAATAAACTGGCGACCCGTCTCAGCATTGTTTGCACTTACAGATGGAAACTGGATAGTGTTGAAATTTTCTTTACACAATGCCAAAGCAAAATCTATCACAGCTAAGATCCAAGCCATTATATTACAGCCTCAGAGGAAATATTACTTCTTGGGCTGGCTTGTTTTATCCCTGATCTTTCTGTCCACCCATCATCACAGGCGTACGGAGGTATCTGTGGGGACACGCGCCTTCCGTTGCTTCTCCCCTGATGAAAGAGGATTTCCCGTCTGATACGTAGTAAAGGTTATCTGGATCGCAGTCATGTTTCTGTATAACATGCACTGCCAAGCAAAAACAGGAAAACATTCCTCCCCCAAAACTCATTTCAGCTTTCATTATGACCACCACGAACATACTGCACTTATGTGACCATAATTCTCTTTCCCAGTGAGCACAACACAACTCTGATGCATTTTGGGCTGAAATGAGAATGAAATCTCTTGGTGATTCTAGGAAACCTTTAGGGTACCCTTTTAGCTGCCCCTATGTAGCAAGCACTGTATGGAGGAACATTAGCCGGAGAAGAAAAAAAAAATGCTAATAATTGGAACCCTGCACAAACCGTCAGATTACTGCCTTCTCGCAACAGAATACTTTCACAGATTTACCACAGCGAGCGTGGGATAGGATAAATACGAATTTGAATAGGATAATGTTTCCCCCTACAATCTAGTCTTACATTTGGCAAGACATCAATGCGCTTCTGCACTTACACAGATTATTTGTGGGGAATTATTTGCTGCAATTTCTCAAGCAAAAGCATTTGCTTCTAACAGTAGGCTTCATTTGACAATTCAGTGTAAAAAGAAAAAGAAAGAAAGACGGGAAGAAAGGAAGAAAGGAAGGAGAGAATGGTGCCTGAGGCTGAGTAGAGCAGACAAGCAACAGCTTCGCATCACTCACCTGGATTCAAAAAGGACAGAAATAGCACTAAAAGCACCCACTCTCACTTTGTAACTGTTCCTTTGTTTCCCTGTCTCTCACGTTAGGCTACCTTCATGGCAGCCTGAACACCCCGTGTCTCATTTCCCAAAGGGCTATTCACCGTCACATTACAGCCAGAGGTCATTTAAACTGAGGCACTCGGATGAAATTTGCAAAAAAATCTAATCTTCCAGGTTCGCAGTTCAACAAATCCATCACATATATTCATTGTAACGCATCAATCAAGAGTGCTTCAAAAAAAACAAAAGTTAATATATTTGATTCCTTTTGTCTTCTTTGTCTTTTTAAAAAATTTTTTCTTACTCGTCAAGGTTCTGTGGAGTAATGGTGTTAAGTCCTCTGAGATTCTGGCTGATGTATGCAAAGGATTCGTTTTAAATCAGAATGGAGTTGGACCAAACAGAACCAGTATGCAGACTGTGAACACGGAACGGGTCTTATGCACAGTTCTTGTATTTTTGTGCCAGATTTTGCTCGTATACGTGACTTATCTGAGCGACTAAACTAACTGGTCAACACATGCAGGTGTGTTGAGTATCCCACAATAGATGGATTAATGATGGAGCCAGAATATTTCACCATAATTATTAACTCTAATTAGTATTATTGTCCCGCTCTGTGTGGACTACCACTTGTGAGGAGTTGTTGAATGTGGTGAGCAGTACCAAAAAACTCATTGAGCTGTTTGTGAATAGTTCTTGCATTGGACCCATTTTTCTAGATGTTGCATCAACCTTCGTCAACTCTTTAAATTTGTGAATGGATTTATATTTGTGTTTTAGGAAGCAATACGATGTAATTATGCAGTTTTCTGGTGTATGCCAGTTTTGTGTTTTCAGTCCAAGTCAGCACCTTCAGATGAACGACATCCACAGCAGTGAGGACATCCCTCTCTGTATCCCAGCTCCTCCTGGGGATCTCGAGGTGTTCCCAGGCCAGATAAGAGTGTTCTGGGTCTAGCGGAGTTGAAAATAGATAACTCCACACACACCAAATATCTCCCGTTGAAGGATTTTATTTGCTGTGACATTTTGAGCACAAGGCTCTTTCACAGACGTCAGATAAATACAGACAGTCGCCGTCTACTTTCAACTCTGTTCTCAACTCTGCTGGATGATTCTGATCCCAGCACCCATCTTATTAGTCACTGGGATGTGCACACCCTGATCAGATGTCCATCCAACTCATCTTGGTCCTTTCATCGCTCCTTACCTCGTCTGTAAGGGTGCACCCACCTTCCAGCCTGAAACCACTGCATGTATTCACAATCTCATTCTTTTAGTCGCTGCCCAAAGCTCACGACCACGAGGGTTGGAACGTAGACTTGTGAAACAAAAACTTTTCCTTTTCACTCGGCTCCCTTTTGGTCCGTTACAGCGCATGCGTTACAGTTAATGTACACAAGGAGGGATCAGTCCCACAGTTTACAGCAGAAACTCAAGACGTGAGACTCACTCGCTGCTGTCGCTTCATGTGCTACTGCAAAAACCGCCTTTGTGCACGTTAAGGTTCAAGTTCTGATGGAACCAACTGAAGCACATCATCTGCAAAGAGCTGAGAGGAACTTCTGAAACATCCAAACCTGGACTCGCCTGTTACTGATAGAACTGGTCACAAAACACAACACTGACGGAGTCCAGCACCAACTGGGAATGTTGTACAGTCGTGTTGTGACGCCCCAACGTACTGTAGAGACCCTAGAGTAAAGTCTGTAGAGTCTACACCTTCCAGAATCCCACCAAGACACCACAAGAGGGCCAGAGAGCCAACAGCCAGGGCCTCGTTTCCAGTAACCGACGCTCTTTTTCTTACGGGTCAGCGCCAACATGGCAGCACTCCCCAAAGTCATTTATACTTTTCATCCTGGGTAACTCTGGAAAAGGACAGAGTCCAGTGCCTCCAGATGAGTTTATTCAAGAACCAGTGATGTGCATGGAGACACCAGCTATATTCGGTTGGTCATGCTCCACCACCCACATCTACACTAGTTCCTCAAACCAGTTTAGGATTCTAGTAGTTGCTATGCGTAGGTCCCTGCCTTTGCCTGATGCCTGGCTTACGTTGCCCCCACTAATACCTCCACATCGCGGTCATACAGGTTGACAGTTTCATGCTACTTCTTTGGGCTGCACACAGCCTGGTGTTGTGGACGCCAGATGCTTGCTGACATGCCCCCTGGTCTAGCTCCGGGTGGAGGGCCTAGTCTCCGTGATGTGGGTGCAGGTTTTATGTCTTGCTCTTGGTCTGGTCTGGACTTGTCTTGGTAGAACCTGACCAAGGCTTGTTGCCCCTGACAACACAGCTCCGTGGATCAAAGGAACCCACAAACCCCCTCCACCAGAATGATGTAATGGTTCTCAGCAAAGTGATGGAAAACCTTAGAAGATAAAGTCTGTTCTTAGATGGTGACAGACAAGTATTTTATTAGCGATTTCCATGAATGTAATATGTATGTTGTCATATTTGGAGAAGATTCATGAAAATGGCTGAAAGGTTTTTGACTGAATATCTGATTTAATTAGGGATAAAAATAATCTTATAGTTGGGACGGATGTAGTCCATGGAGAAGTTTCTAACTGCTGAGCTACTGCAAAACAACTTGACTAATAGTAATAGTGGTGCTGGTTGCTTGTGTGTCTTGTGTCCATCTTCTGTTTTACTATTTTTTTGTATCTTGAAACACAGCAATTGTCTGTAAGTACTTCAGAACATCTTTCTCAACCAATTTTCTCTTTCAAGAAGAAATCTGTGATGCCATCCAGACAGAATTTAATAAACAAATTTGTTAGATTGAATAAAAATAATAATAATTTTAAGAGCCATGGCAGTTGTTTTAGCACATAAACCTTATAACATTAATTCTGACACTACAACATTGACTGTAAAAAGGATTTAATTGTATTGAGCAATCATTTTCAGACGTTTACCTCTTCAATGCAGCAGTTTGTGGGGAATATGTACAGTAAATGTAAAAATCTCTGGTGTCACTCCATTGGTGAGATAATTGTTTTTAGGTAAAGCAGCCAAGCTAGTTGCAGACTGATTTTAAAATAAGATAAATTAAAGTCTAAACATGACACCTGAACCCAGTGCTCACTACAACATAAACCAAAGTTTCCATCAGCTGATTCAGATTCTACACTCCAACACCAGAACCTATAAGCCCTGTAGCACATATGAATTCAACCAACAGAGTCAAATATCTGGTACGAACATCTTTGTCATTCAACTCCACACCTTCATCCACCGAGGCAGTTTTTGTCAGGTAAGGACGATTATGAGCTGCTGAGAGCTTGACGTTCTGCTAGTATTGCAGCCAAGGCAATCACTTGTTGTGACAGGGACAAGGAAGCTCCCTCTCCATGCAGGAGGCTGATTGATTGGGCAGTCAGGGAGAGGGAAACGTCCTTCACAATGGGCACTGAAGGACGACAGGCCCGGGATGCTCTCACTCTCCTCCGAAAAACTTTACGTTTTTGCTGAACTAATCCTCGCTGTTGACATCAGAGAACTACAGCTGATGAGGGAATGAGCTCTACTGGAAATGCTTCTGTCAGACAAGATGGATGCAAGCGGTCCGGATTCATAAAGCAGTGGCTCCTGATTTGACGGCAGTTTTTTCATACTCAACCAATAGTGCCAGAACGCAAGGCCTCAGCGTCGGAGTGTCGAGCAGAGGAACAAGGCTGCAGAGCAAATACGCACAGTGCCCCGTGGGGTGGATCAGCAAGATTGTGTCAGTCCATATATCTTATCCATTTTATAATTTGTCATCCTCTCATTTAGCAGAACGCATTGCCTTGCAGATTGCAGTACTGCGCTTAATTTCCGTGAGGAGACGACGACAGTCATTGTGCGCACAGACAAAAAAGACATTTGTATTCCAAAAGCAAACCACGTATAGAATTACAAGAGTTATCTGACGTCATTTGCCTGATTATCAAGATATAATTTATCAGGGATTTTCATTATCGTTACCGCACATCCCCAGATTTTATTAGTTTAATGTATATTTGAGGCAGCGACTACACCAGCAATATTACTGCTGTGATGAAGGAAGTTTTTTCTTCTTCTAGTGTTGCTAACCTAAAGTCCAACACGCGCTCCTAAAAACAAAAAAGATGGAATTCTCTAATCGATCACTGAGCTGTTTCTGTGTTTCACTTATGTTGTGATTGTGTACAACACAGTGGTTTTATTCAAGTGTTTACTTCATGGCTAAATTTGCACGATTAATGATTCTGTGACTTCTCTTTAACTTCCAGGAAATAATCTGCTGCACTGTAGCGCTTTTAATGCCGAAAAATCTTTTTTTTTTCTTCTTCTTTTTACCGCAGACGTATTAATATCTTGATTCTATAGACCATCGAGCAAAATGCAGATGCAGCGGTGCCCGTCTCAGACATGAAATTCTATCAGCCTCCGTACATTCATTCATTCATTTGAGTGAAGACCTTGTTAAATATTTGCGCCGTGCCAAGTCATACAGAGCCACGGCGCCACGGCCATTACCAATGAGGTAGACGGCGCGCTTAAATGTTAATTGCCCTTCCTCACGTGTTCTCATTACGCTCGTGCTAAATGATGTGGCGTGAGCTCCGCCGTGTGTTCCCATTTGTTCTCGGAATGGTTTTAGAGGTTCATGCAGCGATGTTGCATTCACACGTAGCATTAAAGGAGCTTTTATTTATTTATTTTTAAGTCTTTATGTCACTCAGGATGCATTAGTGGAGTCAAGAGTGGCCGCATGCATTAATGTGATCTCGCTGGGTTTCTCCAAGGATTCCTCCCATTTTGTCACGTACTCAGTCCTAACCATCATTTATTATTATTGGTTAGCTCACCGTTAGCTCCCTGTTGTTTTATGCATTTGACTATGTGTCAGAATCTGATTTCGTTTTGTTAGAGTTTATATAATGTGTGTCAAAGTATCCTGTTTGGGAATCTGAATGTGTGTTTACCATAAAACGTTTAGTAGCAGTAGTAATATTAGTAATATTACTATATACATAATATGAAGACTGGGGCTGCAAAGTGGATCAGTGGTTAGCACCTTCGCCAGTTGGCGTCCCGGTGAGGACACCCGGGATCTTTCTGCGTGGAGTCTCCATGTTCTCCCCGTGCAGCGTGGGTTCTCTCCGGGTTCTCCGGCTTCCTCCCACAGTCCACAAACATGCTGAGGTTAATTGGTGATTGTAAATTGTCCGTAGGTGTGAATGTGAGTGTGCTTGGTTGTCTGTCTCTAAGTGTAGCCCTGTGATAGACTGGTTACCTGTCCAGGTGAACCTGCCTTCACCCTGAGTCAGCTGGGATAGGCTCCGCCTCCCATAGTGAGGATTAAGGTGTAGAGATGATGGATGGACGGATAATGGTAGTAGTAGGATGAGCCAACAAATCAATGACAAGTCACATTATCAGTTTCAGGTTATTAAAATAATAATAATAATAAATCTGACTACATACAAACTAAACATAATAGGAACGATGATTGATGAGGGTGGATTCAGATCCATGGAACCGTAGTACGGTGGGTTTAGGTCAGAATCAGGTCTTTTGACACATCATCCATCTCAATGTCAAACCGTCCAACCCAGAAGCCTGCTCCACCTACAAGCATCCCGTCAGTAATGAAGTACAGAACCGATGCAGTGTTGTGTGATTGGATATTAAATGCTTTTAAAACAAACAGCATTGCATACCTTTCTGGATATTTTTTTTTTTTGCCAGGTATTCGGTTGCCATTAGTCACTTCCCTCCCTTGCTGTGTAGCTGGTGGTACAGCGTGACCTCTCTCCTGGCTTTCATTAATGTTATAGCTGCTCTCACGGTTTCCTCCGACGCAGACGGCTGTACGACGCTCCCAGAACCAGCTGAGTCCTCTGAACGAAATCCAAAAAGTGGAAGCAGACGCAAAGCCACACGTGCTTTAAAATATGCAATAAAACTTAGATGGGATTTACATAATAGTTCTAATTAAACATAATGAAAAACAGAATTACTTAAAAGTGCTACGAGATTATCGTAAGCCGTGGCTCGGTTTATCACACATTCCTTCTGACTAATTAAACTGTGTAAAAGTATAACCATTTAACGGCATCTAACAGTGTCACGGACATGTTTGAAGGGATGTTATCTCTGCTATCACGTAACTTAAGTGCATGGATGGTCAGAACTGAAATAAATATCTGTGTACGAGTCCAGCGAGGGGTGGCCGTGTGTCAGAGTCTGTAGAGGAGGAGATTACTGCTCGAGCCACCGGGGACGAAGGCCCTGCCCCCCTCGTCCAGCTATAACTCCATGTACTGCAGCGCCGACTTGCAGAAAGGTTATAACAGTGTGGTCCTCGGTTTAAGATGCTGCCCATGCTAACGGCTCACTCTGCTTGACTTTGTGGATACAGACAGTCTTGCACTTTGTATATTTTGTTCCTGGAATTCACACTTGACAAGGACTTTCAAAAATGAAGCTGAAGTTTTTGAGTAGGAGTGGAGGAGGAATTTTCAGTAGGCCGAGGTGTCGAGGTGGGTTAGTCTGCTTGTCTGCCACCTCGTGAAACCAGTTTTGCATCATCTCCCAGCGTCCTGTATCAGCTCTGAATGAGCCAGCTGAAAATCCCTCGCCTGAGGGAGATCACCACAGCATCACCAAAGTCAGCAGCACAGAAACTGTCATACCCTGACACCTGCTATGATCTTTCAGATATGGCATGGAGACAGCTTTGATTGGACATTCTGCCTACCAGGTAGTACAGTCAAACGTTCAGCGCATGCATATTTATAGGGTGCACATCCACTCGCTTTGTATCAGGGTGTGGAGTGCAAGGTAAGAATAATGAGGTTCATTACAGGAATCCACCCACTTCGCACTACATGTATTGACCACGTCAGTATGCACTTTTTAAATCTTTAATAAGTAATTAACCTGGCTGAAGTGGTTGAGTTGAAAAGGCCTGAAATGGCAAAGCGGCAGCATCTTGCTTGATGCCGTGTTGCCGTGGAAACATTGGATTGGAAGCACCAAGCACTGCAAGAGATAATGTTGGAAGGAGCATCAGCTCAGCGAGGAGAGGGGGAAGAAGAAAAATAAGAAAGTTAATTGGTTTTGAGATTCAACCATAGCTGACCAATAGCAGCTTTTGTAAATATAGGATGGAAACAGAAATATTGAAAAAAGTTTTATAATCTGAACTCACCGGAAATAAAGATTGGTTAATGCCACGGACAGGAATATGCTCCCTTAGCCTGTGAAGGCTATTTGGATCGGGAGCTTAAGCTTGACACAATGTGCCCATACAATGGGTGGATCTGAGGTCTTGGGGATCTGCGGAGGGAAGCGCAGCCATAACAGAAATCCCCACTACAAAGAGAAGAGGTGAAAAGGCAGTTATTTAACCAGATGCCCCACTCAGCAGAGAGAGGATTAAAATGCACTACTGCTTATCTGGCATAAAGACTTTGACTTTAAAACTGCAGGTTCCCTCAAAAACATGGTGTGAAGGTCAGCCTTTTATTAGACGCCTTTTGTGTGCTAATGAGAATGCAGAGGGATTTGTGTGGCATTCCTCTGTTCTTCTACCCACTTCAGGCTTTAATGTGGAAAAGAAAGAATTACAAGGTTATGAACAAGTGCTTTTTTGTTTTTAGCCATTTTGTAAAGTGGGTTGTGATTGCAAAGAAAATGTGTTGAAAGCCTCGACACCTGTCCAAGGTTTAAGTGAGCAGTTCAAAGTGTGATTTATCAACTTTAGTTTAGACGCTGTTTACCCCAACAACAATCAAAGACGCTGCTTTCACTCAATTGATGCTTGTTTGTCTTTAGCTTTCCTGGAAACCAAAATGTCCTCAGTTTGAGGTGTTTCTGAGATTGCAGCAGAACCAGAACTTTAAGCATCTCAGTAATATCGCCATGAAATGATTTTCGGACTATTTTTAGCACAAGGTCAGGGCAGCTTGGCATTTTACCCAGAGCAGTGTTTGGCTCACAGTTGCTATTTTAAAATGTTATGAGTAGCATCACGCTGCAACACAAATGTTCTGTGTTCAGGTACGCAGTCAGAACGCTGACAACACACCGTTTATCACAGCGTCTGATGATCGCCGCTGCACCGGCAGGAGGGACGAAGTCAAGTTGTGCAAAAGTGTCTCCTGGAAATAGCACAAAACCGCAAACCGCTCGCTGTCAGAGTGTTTCCAGAGAGCACAAGGTGTTGATATTGTTTGTTTTTTTCATTACCACCTTGTAAAATATAGCATCCTAACCTTTTTATGCTGAGGTTTATCCACCCGCAGCGCTCGGTTAATGCTGGGGAGAGATCATCGCTTGGCAAAATATCGGAAAAAGTTCAAAAAATGACTTGAAGCAAGAGACATGACCTTTCTGGAATCATCCAAAACAACAATCTTTCCCTAACTTTTACTTTTTTGTGCTTTTGTTGCTTAAACCGACCACATGTGCCGACACGAAGCAGCACAAAAACCTAAGTCTTTATTCATCTGAAGAAAAACTTCAGGAAGCTGTTAACTTTTACATGTTGTTGTTTTTGCAAAAATGTAATGCAGCTTGGGGTGGACGTCCAGTGGGTGTCACACAAAGAGCAAATTAATTAAAGAGAGATGCAATGATTAGATCATTCAGAACAGCTGATGAGGTCACCTTGGGCTGTGATCAACATATTTCACATGGTTTTTTTGATGTTTGTAGACCACACAATCAATCAAACGATATTCAAAAGATGAATCGATGACGAAAATAATGTTTGCTTTGACTGTTTAACTCTGAAGGTGGCAGTTTTGTTCACCATCCTCCACTAACAGAGACAGTGTTTATCTGCTGAACACAAACCGGCTGTCAGCTTGCGGTACATTCCTCACCACTAACTTGGTGTGATTTACACGTCCCCACGGTGTTTGTTATATACGTTAGCAGAAAATGAATTATATGCTAATCAGCCATGTATATGAAATTAGTCAAATTTTCCACCTTGAGGCGGAGCGTCGCCTCGTCTAGCAGCAGGATGTCGTCCGACGGAGCTTTACATCAGAGGACAGGGAACAGGATGATGTCGAACATGTCAGATTGACTGTTTAAGTCACAAACTGGGACATTATGCACTTCTAAACTTTGCTGCTCAGGGCTGTGGAGGTGGCGAAACAGTTTCATCCTCAGAACTGTGTGGCTCTCCTAAAAACCACTGATCAAGGAGGTTTAACTGTGACTCACTGTGACTGGCCTGCCCTCCTCGACACTCGCATACTTTTGGGGTTTTTAGAGAAAAAAACAATTAAAATGTACCCAACAGTGAAGCCAACAGGACTGTTGAAGCTGCACATAATGTGAACATAAAGCAACATGATGCAGCGACTGAATAAACTTATTTTTTGTTGTTGCACTGATTAAATGCTGTTCTGTACATTCCAGACATTCTGCAGCATCTGTTATTTATGTTTTCTTTTCTGATATATCGTGGTATAGTCATTATGTGACTCAGAAGTACTGAGAAAAGTGCAATATGAACCTTGAAACAGCCTTCGATGCAACCGCTGGAGGAAGCAAACGCTTGATCCTCTGCTTCTATGTGACAGGCAGACATTTCAATCATCACCTGCTTTAGATGTGATATTATATATAAATATATTCAGTGGTCAAATTATGGCACTTTAATCTCACAAGGTCATCATAATCTCAAAACAGACATCAATTTATGTGGACTATTTATCAGGTCCAACTGTATTTCAAACTACTCATCACGTGTAAAATTTAATTTTCTCAATAAAATAAGCAAAAGAACACTAAATGATTTAATGCAGCCTTAATGCACAGTTCCAGTGAACAACAGGAAGGTAGAGCAGAGCAGGAGTGAAACATCTCCCCCGAATCGTTCATGTCAAACAGCAGTGTGTTTATATATTACAAACGCATTTCATTGAATGTTGATTTTTTGCTTTGTAGGCATGATCATTTTCTATACATCCAGGATTGAGGCCTTTTTGCATTTTTCTCGGCTCCTTAGCACATTTCAAAGCCATCAGGTCCTTGGAGTGACATTAGTATTCCGCTCACATGCACAATAGCCTGTAAGCAATGA
This sequence comes from Stegastes partitus, assembly GCF_000690725.1. Lineage (NCBI taxonomy): Eukaryota > Metazoa > Chordata > Actinopteri > Pomacentridae > Stegastes > Stegastes partitus. The sequence continues at coordinate 448,523 of NW_007577822.1, forward strand.
GCATTGAATTTGCGGAGAGGTTTATGCTGAAGGTATGGCCACAGAACACATTAATCTTTTATTTTCCGTCAATAATGCGGCGCGGCTAATGATGAGGGAAAGATTAAGCAACAGTAAACACACCGTGTCGTACAGTAGCTGCACCACCCAGAGAAGAGCACGACTGTGTTGTTGTTGGAAATATCTGTTAGTGCAGGTTATTGTTATTTATAGACGACTGGGTTTGAAACACGTCGTCTGTTCTGTTACGGGGCCTAAAGAGATCCAGGCTTAATGTGCAAATGTAAAAGATTTTCGGTGACTTTACTTACATTTTTAATTCAATTCAAAGGACTTTATTGTCATTTCAACCACATACAGCTGAACAGTACACAGTGAAATTAGACAGATCCAGAGCTGACGTGTTGTGTGCAAAAACACAAGATAAAATAAAATAAAATATGGCAAAAAATAGAATAAAATAAAAATAGGAAGGCTCACAAATGATGACATCCTGCTTTACTTTAGCAGTGGATGGTATACGTTGTGATAAATACATTATTAAATTATGTGGGTCACCCATCTGCTGAGCGCGACATTGGGGTAAACTACCAAGCATGATGCGTCCCATTAGGCTGAATAAAGGTTTTCAAACAAGACACTTTGGCACACAGAGCACAAAGGGTGGAAACACTCGCCTCAATGCCAGTGATGGCATAATTCTTTGAATGAAAATCAGTATACTCCTGGCACAAGGCGGCCTTTTGTTCAAGCGTAATGTAAGCCCTTGAGCATAATCAGAGTCCTGTAGAACATTTCTTGCTGAGGACCGTGTTGAGTGTTGAGTGGAAAATCCACTTGTTCTTGTTTGATACTAAATAGCAGATTAACCCCAGAGGCTTAAACTAGCCTGCAGCTGATGTAGAGTATTGGAACAAGGTGTCTACAGGGACCCCTCTTTCCATCTCTATCTTGTTCTTTTTGGTTGAATCTGAATTGCCAGAAAAAAAAAGGGATTTTTCACAGAAGGTCAGAAACACTCAAGTTATCAGAGGAAAAACAGACAAAGGTGGACGAGGCTTAAGGTGGGCAACAGTTTTCTACCACGATGAGGTTAATTTAATCAGCACGGGGAGATTCTGACAACTTGGCTCTGATTAAGAGCTACAACACGCTTAATGTGAAGTCAGGCTCCAGATCCTTGTGTTAACAGTAATCAGATACGAAGATTGTAATGTTGTGTTATTGCTGTTAATGATAATGGCAGCGCTCGCCTTGATTACGCCGGCATGTCTTTGAAAGGGTCAAACCCAGCCTCACGCTGCCCTAAAAACCTAATTGAGATTCATTAGGATGTGTACGCTGAATGCTGTCAATGCCAGCCTCGGGGCAGGATACGTATTCATAACCGTGTTTACAGTAGGTTACGTTTAGGAGGCGGTGTGCGTCTGCTTTGTTCTACAGCTCCATGTCAGATGCCCTCAGGTTGCTCCGTTTGCTTCAGTGCACTGGGAGGAGTCTCTGTAAACACTGTCGGGGTAATTATCTGGATATGACGGCGCTCACATCTGAAACAAGTCTTCAGCATCGGGCTGGTGTTTGTCACAAAGCTCGTCGTTTTCTCACCGCCTTATTTTTTACAGTTTTTCATGTGTCATTTGTGGTACTTTTTACTAGAAGCGCGTTCCCTCAAATGAGAGCTCCAAAGTCCTGCAATGTGTCTTATAAGAGCACAAAACATACGGGGGAGCATTAGAGGCGCTCTGAGGTTGGAAAGAAAATTGGCCATTTGTCTGTCACATTCAGCCCATTCTCCCATTACCTGTACAGACCCATTACAAGCTGCAAGTGTAATAACTCCTCGTGATCTATGACTGCGATCTGGCAACCAGGAGGACACGTGGACCCTCTGCAGGACTGCTCGGCTTTATGCCTATGTATGTATGTATGATGGCGTTGTTTATTTTCTCCTTTAAAGTTCAGTTTGTGGAGGGTTTTCCTACTTGATCCCCCAAATGACCTAAATTCTTAATGTCACTGTTTTTCCACTGTACTCTGGTCCTACCTCCTGAGATTATAAAGCCAATGACATATTCAAAACCCCAGAACTCATTCCTTCTGCTCAACAGTTTCCATCCCCTTTCAAGTCCTTCCCACAGAAGGGGAGCTCATGCAGAAAGGATTTGCCCTATCCAAGTATTGTACCTGCTGTAAATGATAGATTTAGAGAGAGGCAGAAAAACTGCAAAAAAAATAATAATCTCTTTGACGTAAGACATGACAAGTGAATAGACATAAAAAAGAAACCAAGCACACAGAAAATTGGATTTTCAAGAGCGCCTTGTCTCGCAAAAAATGACCAGTCAGAGGGTGTTAGTGCAGACTGGCTTTCATTAGCCTAGTCATTTGGCATCACTGAACCATGAAGATGGTTAAGTGATATTATGTTAACCTCCTGTTTTACATCTAGAGTTGAGATTAAATGTAATTAGGCGGCCTTTGTACTTCCCACATAGTCTTCTGGGGTAATTGATGACTGACTGAAGTCTTTTACTGACTGTCTGTGCTATTGTTCTGATCACTGCTCTGCCGTCTGCCATTTCCACAGTGATTGACCAAGACCACGGACATCAGCTAGTTTGCAAAGGCTTTGACTTTCACTGCAGTCACATCAAAAGGGGAATAGTGTGTCCCGTTTAGCAATTTATGGTATCTCTGCCCTATTTTTAGGCCAGGGTTGGCTGAAAAGATGTGATGAATGTTGAATTTCTCTATGGTGGTGAAAATCATCAAATACATACAGAGGAAAGTGGAGCCAAACACTGAAGCGCTGTACCCCGTGTATGGCTATGTTTGACCTTTAAAATATAATTGATGGATCTGATTCTGATTCTGGTGGCCTTTTTACCAGAAACATTTACTGGGGGAGCAGGAAGTATTTTTAAAACCCATCCCAGGGCTGCACTGCAGTATTTTCACCAATCTATGAAAAATAAAAATCACAATATATTAACTAATACAGAATTAGACTGAAAGTTATTGCAATTATCTGGTTGTTTTACAAGCTTGCTGTTGCTCTGCAGCACTAGATTATAATCTGAACAGGTCAGACTGTTGAACCCTTCAGAGACACACCAACAACATGCAGAGACGCTGCAGCTCCTGGTCATGTCTGATTGTTAGACAAAAAGAAGTAAGTAGGTAAAACGCACAATCTCCAAATTAAATCTTAATGCGATAAAGCTCTAATTTGCACAAGAGACTCATAATCACATTCATATAATATAACCAGAGGTTTTTCTGGCCCGTTTAAACTGCAGCCGTCAGACTGGGACTCAGAAACGCCGTTAAATTAACCCCAAATCTGAGAGCGCTCAGTTTAGCAGCTGTGTGGTGCAAAAACCACTGTTAGAAAAAAAGAAGAAGGTAAAAACAAGGATGTAATAATTCTATTAATCTTCATTCGATTCACTTTATTTTCATTTTTATTGCACCAAATCATAGCCGTCGCAGTTCTGTCTCCCAAAAATGACATCCCTACACAACTGAACTGCATCAATTAGGTTTTGAAAGATGTTTTATCCCAGAAAGGTACCAGGATGGAGCAGTAGGACAGCCATAAGGTCTACATTAGGAGGCTGCATCCATCTATATTCATCCATCCATCCATCTAATAAATGAACAAATGAGTGACAGCAGGAAGGAAATACAAGAAACAGCAAGACATGTTGATTAAATGTGTGTTTGTGATACTTTACAAACAGATGTAATGTTTCCTACAAACATGACTGAGGTTGCAGTTGAGTTGTATGGAAACCTAATCTGTATCAGACAGGCTGACATGTCAGGGCACTGACACAGTAAGACCAAGGCTGTACATTATTGTAAAGAGAAACACAACAATTTCCTAAATGACAGCTGGAAGGAAAACTCCCCTTTAACAGAAAGGAACCTCCGACAGACTGAGGGTGAGCGATGATCCGTCTGAACCGGCTGATGTTGGAGAGGAAAGACAAAAGATGAGCCGCGAGAAACATCAAACACGTGAAAAATGTCAATGAGATACAAGTAGAGGAACTGTTTTGTTATGTCAGTATTTTGATTTCTATTCAAATAACTACAGTCATGACTCCATAATCGGACCCTTAACAATCCTAAACCTGCTATCCGACAGGTTTTTAGGAAAAACCAACAGAACCCATTAAAACCAGCCTTAACATAGCGACAGCCTTGGATTCTGACTCCGACATGACATTTAATGTCACCAATCAGGATGACGGCGTATTATCTGACTGAACAATCCCACAGATT
>NW_007577822.1:453397-557162 GCF_000690725.1 Stegastes partitus
AAAATGTCGATGCATTTCATACACATCTGTCGTTACATGGACAGAATCGCTACTGAATTTAACAAAGAACGACGACTTTATTAGAGAAAAGCTTAGAAATATTGCGTTTTAGTCCGAGTTAGCTCAGGGGCCTTCTGACCATCGGTTTGTCTAACCTGTGACTTTTTGTCTCTGCACACATTGTCGTAGGTGTAATTGCTTCATGCTCAAGTGTCTTACTGGTGTATTAGCTTCAGATTGTGTTTTACTACGGCCTCAAAGTATTGTCAGAAAACCTGCAGTGTTTACTGGGTGAGTCAGGAACCTGTCTGCTCGCACAATGTGAACGGAATATTTACACTGTTGTTCGTGGTTGTCCCGGCTCCTACTGGGCCTGAATGAAGTTCTTTTTTTGTCCAGTCCAGTTTGTAGTTTGGTCACTTCGGTAGCCGGGGGTGTCACATCTCACAGGCAGTTAAGTGAGTGCGAACCAGAAGGCGTGAGGGGATCAGTCTGTTAAGTGGCTGAGTTTTATTCATCAAGCAAGTCTGAGATTTATCGTCTTATGCAATCTTTTGTTTTCACACCGGTCAAGTGTTTGCTGAATGTGTTTGGGTGCTGCTGTGGAGGAGGCTGTTCAGCACCGGGTGAAGGCGATGTCAGCAGACAAGAAAGAGAACCCAAGCTGTGTTTATTAAGGTCTTATCAGACTGAGTACTTAGCAGCTTCTGATGCCTCCTCTTGTTTTCAAGCCAATAATATGAATTCAATCAGTCAGTTTCCTGTTCAGCTGCTGTAGAAATGGGACACGCATGAATTTTCCCATATTCCTGAGATGACGATGTGTCATCGCTGGACGGGCTCACACAGGAATTCACACACTGCTGTGATGCAAGATACTGGTCATTCTTCCTGTTTGTTACAACTAAACCAGCATCACTGCTCACACAAATGTTTTAATATTTTGTTTCACAAATAACTATTTTAGGTGCTGATGACCCCAAACTTTTGTCATGCTCAGCGGCGGTTTGCACAGAAAGAATGTGCTGAGTTGCTTCTGTTCTGGTTTGGCTGCAGGTTGCTGCACAACATCAGCACAGTGTCGACTCAGGTTTGTGGTATTACTGCAATATTTTCATACTGCCTGGTACAGTTTATACACGACTGGGCTCTTGTCTGTTAACTGTGGTTTACAATTAAATCCAAAGTGAGCCCAAACGTCAGATTTTAAAGCGCCAACATAACGCTGCTGCTACTTGCTTCCATGTTGTAGCCGTGTACGGTGCAGCTTCTGTCCGTACAATGAGAATGAGGTGTGTTGCTCACCGCGCCCCCTACTGGTTAGGAGGTTGAATTGAATTGTGAAAACATATAACAATGCACTGATGAATGGATATTTTTACCCACTCCTAGTTGTTCCTGCGACATTTCTTTTCAAATTTTGCCTTCATCCCCTGCTAACGTTGGGCCGGTGTTCCATGTCCGAATCCGTCAGCCTTTTCCATTAACGTCTCCTCCTGAATCCTCATTTTCATCCCGTTTTTAGCTGCTTCAAGTTCTTGAATGTGACCTCTGAGCGAATGCGGCGTTCAGGAATAGCTTATTCGGTATTTCAGAGGCTGCTGGCTAATCTTTCCTCCTATGTTTCCGCCCTGCTGGATGATGATGACGACGGCGATGATGATGATGATGATGAGAGTAGCCTCGGGGCTATAGAGGCAGATGGACCCTCATCCTCCCTCCTGCCCGCCGCTGGTCTGACCTCCCCATCCCTTGAAAGCATGATACCTGTGAATACCCTGATTATGGCCGGGCCAGACTGCATAGGCCCACGACCCCTCGCTGTGCAGGTGAGTGTTGAGGCAGTGGAGTGGACATGATTGACTCTCACTGCAAACCCTGCTGGAGAGCTGCGTTCCAGCAGAGAAAGACAGACAGATAGAGAGAACAGGAGATGAGGGGGAAAAAAGAGAGCGCCCGCCCTGCATTCTCTGGCTAATTAAGTGTTATTATCCTGCACAACAGGAGGTACCTGAGAAATAATTGGCCACAGCGACAGCTAAATGTTCCAATCTGGAGGTGAAGCCAAAAGCACTGCAAAAGGTCACATGCCATTATGCATTGTGCTGATCTTATTAGTGCCGCAGTCTGTCAAAAGACCCGCCATTAATTCATAAGGTAAAATACTTGCAAGATTAAAAATATACCCCTTCCCTTGATTTAACACCAGTCTTGTTTAGTGGAGGAAATTAGTTTTTTTTCCCAGTGATTTGTGACCTCTTAAAAGAGAGAGTCTCCTTCAATTTTGGCTTTTTACGGCCACTTACCTTGTAAAGATTGTCTCTTTTGTAGTGCTAATGCCAAATTGAAAAAAAAAAAAAAAGGGATATTAGGAGGAAGCATATAGAAATAATCTGTGTGATGCTAAAATATATATATCCCCACTATTAGAGGTAATTTGAGCCACGTACTATAGACGACTAAAGACCAACAGTGTGCTTCGGTCTGCTGAGAATATATGTTTTAACAATATTAATAATAGAATTAGCTGCTGTGTTTGGTAGCTGTTATAGACTCATAAGCAAGACCTCCTGTACTCCTATTTTATTTCAGCATGACTACTTACATTTTTTTTTTAGATTTCTAGATTTTAAGTTCTTTAGCTGGAGAACTGGAAGTAAAGGTTGGACATATGCATCCTCTTGATTAACAGCAACACAAGACTGGATCACAAAGCCTCCGAACGGAGTGTACGGCTCGACGTCTAAGCCTGCAGCTGTTTATTTAATTTAGTTTTCATGCTAGAATGACTGCTTCCACTCCAGCTGTGTGGTTAAAATCTTGTCGCAATAAATGTCAACAAAGCAGAGCACACGAGCCTCAGTCCGGCCAAGTGAACAAAATCTCGCAATCAAATCCCAGCAACTGCTTCACTTACCACTGACCTCAGATCATCAGTGAGTTGTTCAGCCGGAATTTATGAAGAATCCGGTTTATTTACTTGCTATACGGTGGTAGTCGCACGAGGGATGAAAATCACAGCGAATCACTATTTTTACGCCGTGACACAGCCTCGAGAAAAAAGAAAGAAAAAAAGAACCTGACTGGCGATGGTTGAAACAGCTTAAAATGAGCCAAAAGCAAAGTGACATTCTAGACTGACTGCGTGACAGCTCGGCCTCTCACTGAACTTCGCAGTGACTCCAGATTTTTTTTGTTTTCGTTTCTCGGGTACCTTTCCTCATCTCCGTACTTCCAGGAACTGTAGTCACGCAGCCTCGTGATGCGTTTGGGACGTACTTGTTGCTCGAGTTGAAACCAGAACGTCGTCGCCACATCTTACAAATAATCGCGCTGCACAAACACAGGCGTTGATAATTGTTTGCTGCTCTGTTTGTAGAAGCTTAAAAACTCAAATATGGCTGCAGCCAGGGCGACTGTTAATGAGATAAAAACTGAGCTGCGGCGTTTCCTGTGAATCCAGTGCAGGAATGACCACTATCAATAAAAAGTACGATATGGGAGAGTAATTACTGAATGCAAAGACGCTGATGGCTAAAATTTGACTTCATGGAAATCAATCGCACACAACCCTGTGTTTTATGAATTCATTTTGTTGGGAGGGAAAAGTCAGGCTTGCTCAATTTTCAACCTCAAAATGTTGCTATTAGGGCTATAAAATACTGAGTAGTGTCTGAAGAGTCATTAAAGGTTCGTGCTATGGATGCATCAACATGTATATTAGCCTCCCATCCTCACCATTATGCTATTTGTGAATGCCTTGTTTGGCAGTTTTTTAAATTCTTGGCAACTGGCCCACGCTTCTAATTAGTGCAGCTCTCCTTGGCTTCTTAACTGAGCTGCACAGACACACCAGAAACAGTAGGATAAACTCGATATTTCAAAGAAATAACCCAAATGCGAGAGCCGTGAGGCAAACTCTTTGACGCTGATGCTCGATAAAGTTAACGTTGACGGGGCTGCTGTGGTTGTGTAGGCTTTTATAAAGCGTCTCCGGGGAGCGTTAAGCAACACCAAAGCAATATTTCTCATCTTTAACCCAAACTTTGATTGGAATGAGAATATTTTGCAAGGAGGGTCTCAAACCACAGTAAAGTCGGCCTCGGTGTGTAATATAGTGTTTAAGGGTGATCCATGCTGTTTTCTCTTCATCGCTGTTCCGTCGTGCCCTGAAGTACTTCAGCGCCTTGTTCTGAATGTAAAGTACGCTTCTTTCTCAGTGTCCGCTGTAGGAGCTACCTTCACATGGTGGTATATTTATGATTTCAGGCTCATTAAACAGCATTTATATAAATAATGGAAACATTTGTTCCACAGTTATTTATTTATTCTGTATAGAAGCTCCTCACAAAAACAAACGCATCAGTATCTCGTTAGAACGTGAAAAGTTTCTCGAGATACTGTTTTATCTCGTTATAACGAGATACGCTTCACATTATAACGAGATAATATTTATGACATCATAACATGAAACCATATCTTATTTGAAAACATGGCTCATTTACACGATTTGATTAAATGCTTCTAGATGTTTGGGTTGAGACACGGTGAGAGTCCAGACACGAGAGGCGCTCTTCTGGTACACGACGATTTCGTAGAAACTTCAACAGCGGGGCGTCGCTCAGGGCTGCCACGGTGTTGCCGGCTGTCACTGCAACCATAGATATATATAATAAAGGCTAGATATCTCGTCCACGTTGCCGGCCAATGGAATCGCAGGGCCACACTGGCGGCCATCTTGGTACAGTGCACTTGCTCACCCATCACATTGTGTTGTCTGGCGCATGTACTTTTTAAACCATAACTTGCTCAAATTTCTACCGATTTCCAAACGTTTTGGTTTCTTATAAATGTCAGAGGTGTAGTTATAACACTGTACTCATGGATAATTATGTTACGCTCTCACGGCCAGCAACAATTAGCATTTTAATTATTTTGTATTTTATATGTATTTTTGTAGTTTGAATTGTAGCCACGTTAATAACTTTTGTAAGAAACCAAACCGATTGTAAGATTTCAGCGAGATCAGAGGATTTACGTTTGTGCAGATCACTCGCCTTCCTTCACGTACCACAGGTTCCACCAGAGAGCTGCCCCGAATCAAGATGGCCGCCGGTGATCCCGTTCGAAATGGCGCCTTAAGATATCGATCCTTTATTATACATATCTATAACTAACCAACTAACCAAGTGGCAGTTCACAACCAGAGCACAGGAGTCCTCCTCCGCCGAGACCAGCGTGAAACCTTATCGCGTTATAACGAGATAAAAACGTACCTCGTTATTCTACAGGTTCATTCAACAGACGCTTTTATCCAAAGCGACGTCCATCTGAGAGCAGATACAACACAAGCAAGGATCTGGTCAGGAGAAAACAATCTAGATAAGCACCACAGAGCAAATAATGTTATAACGAGATAAAAACATACCTCGTTATAAGGTGATAAGTTAGTATGTTGTATAACGAGATACTGATCCGTTTTTTGTTTTTTTTGAGAATGACAGTTCAATGCTTCCATAAATCTGCACTATATTCAGTCGTTACGTGTCAGCGTCAGTCATCCATGTCAGTTCGGCAGCGCTTGACCGTGACCAAACCCCGGCCCAGCTCGTCATTAGAACTTACAGAGTACTGGCCTCACAGAAGGGAATTTCCTAATATCACAGACCGGAGACAGACGGCTGTGATTTAACATTTACTTCTGGTATCAGGAAAGTCGTGCCATTTTCACAGCGCACATTTTGACTTGTTACAGGAGAAAATACACGGGAGTCACTAATAACTTTAAGAGTGGCTCTGTTCTGGTAAAGTGCTCCAGCGAGCCGTGACAGCGTGACCGTGAGGCGGCACAGTAATGGGACCCAACTAAATGGAACCCAGCCATTATTAACGTCATTAGCTGTGACATGTCGAACTGTCGTCACCGAGGACACCTGCTTGGTGAACGGACGCATTTTCACCAAAGATGTTGGATTACGTAACCGCCTAATTAGGCTGCAATTACTGAATTATTACCAACAATTTGACAATATTTTATTTGTGGTAAAACAAACAGCCAGTGCAGGATCACTTTAAAGTGACAGTGCCTCCGGTGAATACTGTATGTGTTCAGCAAAAACAAAACGATACGCAGCAAAATTAAAATGTTCCCTAATGAGGAAAATCAGACTGTAGAGCGAGACTCTTTCTTCCTGCTGTGAGCGAGTGTAACATGAATTAATCGGCAACTAGTAGCGCAGTGTGTTGTTATTTCCCAGAGTGCTTTGATGAACTGAAGGAGCCATGACAATACTTTTAATACAAAGGATTATTGCTTTCTTTATCTTTGCTCCGCAGAACAAAATAAGAATCGATGTGCATTCATAACCTGACTGAACAATACGGGGTGTTGTCAGATAACTGAACATCACGCTGCGGATAGCCAGATTTCGTTATTAGCAGCTGACCTGGAGTCGGGCATTATTCAAAGACATAATAAACAGCCTCCGTCGCTGGAGTTTGCACAGAGCGGGCGGCCGGCGTGCTGCCTTACCAAGTGGTGTAGAATTGATCTGTCTATTTGCAATTGCAAGAATTCCATTATTGGTTTGACCGTTTTGCAATATTTATGCTTTTCACCCCTCATTGCCCTTGCTATAATTGCCCCCCCCACCCCACCCCCCAACAAGCTTTTTGTCAGCCACTTACTCACCTGATGCTAATGACCAGGTGCCAGCGCTACTGTCCCTCAGATATCATGCCTAAAGACTGATATATTGATTGTGTGAGATTGATCAGGGCAGGGATGATACAGCAACATTACATGATTTATTTGGGTTCTAATATGTTGCGTCAGGACCGGCCCACCGGGAATTGGCTGTCGAGGCTCGGTACACTTTCATCTTCCATCGCGGTATCACAACCTCTTTACAGACTGCGGCTTCAGTTTCTCCAGAAGCAAGAGGCAGTGACAGTCTCAACTTAGCAGTGACACGCACCATTTAAATAAACCCCAACACAGTCTGAAAGCTGGTGCTTTTTATATATATATTATGTTGTTGATGGAGGCCTCCTTTTGCTTTTCTGTCTCTCATTTTATTTAAGTGATTTGCATTCTGGGGATGGAATTTTTTTTTATTTATTTCTTTATTTTATTTTTTTTTAAAGCAATTGAATAAGCAGTTTTCCATTTCTCAAAAACAAGTCTTAACCAAAACAAGGCAATCCAGCCTCTCCAAATAACATATTAGTATTCATCAGTAGGGAAAGCTCATTTGTGATGCATTAGACGTGCTCACTACATGTGGATGTTTTACTCCGAGTACTTATGCCATTTGTTTACAAAACCTCAAAAAATTAATGAACACAAAATCACAGTCAAACTATCTCTGAGTGGCGAACGGTGAATCTGTTCAGGCTTCAGTGGGGCAGCGCTGACATAAGTACCAGCATCTCAGTCTGTGACCTTCGTCGGTGCACCAGGATGCGACTTTCATAAACCTCACGCAGTCCGTTCATTACAGCCGAACACTTAATACGAGCACAATGCCACTTAAAGAGAGAAAATAATAATTATGTTCAATGCTGACCGTTCTTTTTTTCATTTGCGTCTCGTGGCTGACCTGACCTTATGTACGTGGAGCTTAAATAAATCAGGAACTGCATCAGAAGACGCCGTGTGCAGACTGTCCCTGAGCTCAGAGCCAGACGTATGCAACATTTAATGAACATGAACACGTATGTTAAATGCTAATGCAGGAGAAGGCTGAGGATGCAAAGAAAGGGACGCGACGCCACGGACACGCGTGACCAGAGATCACATAGACAATATGCAGCGCTTAACATAAATTAATTAGATCACCACCCAATGCAAGGTTTATGCTACAGCTGCTGTATATTAACAGCTTTAATAATTACCAGAATCATTTTTTATGTTGCTGAAACACCAGTATGTAGAAGCTCTTTAACTGAAATGATAGTTTTAAAGCTAAAATATAATTATTATTGTTATCCAGGAATATTCAAAGTTACTGTTTTGCAAAAAATATCTGAAAAAATAATAAACCCCTTTATTATTTCTTGATTAAGATGTCAGATTATTGTTATTTACTTGCATTCCTGAACAGAAAAAAGTGTTTTAGTGGTTTAATGTGATGCTTGATTAATTTCTGACTCATCAGAGAAGCTCAGAGGCTCAGATTTGGGTATTAAAAGGTGAATTCAGTTTGGAATTCCTCATTCCTGTTCAACATGGTAAAACGTTGAGTGCATATTAAAGAACTTCATGATGTTGACATGAGGAGGTGTGTCAGAAAAATTCCAGGACTGGTGTCACAGAAGATAGATTCCAAACTCAAACTACAAACTAGGAGTTTTCCCCTTCAGACGATCAACCAGAACATCTACAAAGAGATCCTGTTTGCTTCGTTCAGAAGAGGCAGAGTTGTGGCAGGACCAGTCATGGCTGCTTCACCATGACAACACCCTGAGCATCCCACAGCTCCTGGCTGAGAAGAACATCTCCGTGCTGGAGCAACCTCCCTACTCACCCCACCTGGCTCCGTGGGGTTGTTTCCTCTTCCCCAAGCTCAAGGGGGTCATTAAGGAGACCTGTTTAGAAGACGTGGACGACATCAAGATGGCTGTGAGGACGGAGCTGCAGAGGATCCCTGAAGAATCCTTCCAGGAGTGCATGGCGGTGTGAAGAGAAGGCTGGGGAAGAGGGTTAGACTCCAGGAGGATTACTTTGAGGGGGAAAACTTGTTGTTTGGATTTGAAATCTATCTTTTGTGACACCAGTCCTGGAACTTTTCTGACACACCACATATGCAGTAGTAAACAAGTCAGACAGGTGGTCTAATAAACTTGTTGAGCTCTGTATATCATCTCTGTGCCCGTCTAAAGTACCACATGCTCCACGTTTTGTCATCTCACGGCACTTAACAAGGTGCAATTTTTTTGCAGAGAATCCCATCAAATCAAAGGTTTTGTTTGGATTTCCTTTCAAACACAAACATTTAGCAACAGAAAGGAAAAAAAACAACAATTCCCCTTTACCAGGTAGGAACAACTACCTTCAGAACCAGGCTTAGGAACCATCTGCCCCGACCGGTCGGGGTAAAGAAATCCTCTTGTGCACTAACATCACTGATTCGTTCGTGTTTTTTTGAGCACAGAGTAGACGTGGAATTGACCCCAGAATTAGAAAATGAAATCTAGAACCTGTTTTATCTTTGATGATTTGATTTTAAACATTTTACAGAACTATGATGACATATCTACATATCTGTCATGGCTGCTCTATAACAGGGTTTTTCTCCCTGATGTCACAGCCCTCGTAACAGAGAAGCCTTCTAACGGCGAGCCGGCGTCTCAGGCTGTTTGACGCAGGTGGTGGGGCAGCGCGGCCCGTTGTTCTGAGGGGCCGGAGGGCAGGTGAGCTTCTGTCAGAGCGGAGGACGGGTCAGACCCGTGATGCGTGTGGCGTGTTGTTGGTGCAGCTGATGGGGAGGGGAAGGGGGTCAGCGATACCTCCCAGGCTACCCATCCTGCCCCACCACCACCCCGCCACCCCGCCCCTCTCCATCTGTCCGGCGCTGACGGGCTGTGCGTAAAATAACAAGTCAGCATCTGTCTTGTGATGAGGTTCCCAGCTCAGCATCCAGATATCAAACAGGTAGATGATGATAGTCGTACAGACTCATCAGTTCAGTCACTGTGGTCAGCCTGCACTGCTGCAAAAGGCTGAACATGAACATGACAAAGCTAATGTCTGTATAAAACATTAATGCAGGTCTCAGACAGTATATTTCAAATCTCAGCACAGATCCTTGATGCTGTCATGACTATTATACTCCGACCTCTACAGCTTTAAGGAGCCCATGTTATGCTTCCTGGGTTGTTTTTTTTTTTTTTTTACCTGAAATGCTGTGAACATCACCACATATTTACATAGCAGCGGGCTAGCAGCACGTCTGTTATCTTCACTAGGGAAGCTCCTGTTCGGGGTGAATCTCTGATCTCATGGATCTGGAGTTACAGTCGTCCTCAAATGTATTCATCCGCCTCCATTAAAGAAAAGGCAAAATTCACAACAGTCGCTCAAATAACTAGAAACTGACAAAAGCAATAATAAATAAAAATTTGCTAAATTATAATTTAGTGAAATGAGACGTTGCTTTTGAATTGTGGTTGAAAAGAATAATTTAAAAAAACAAACAAAGCTGTCAAATGAGAGCCCTTTGCTGATGAGCAGTGGTCCAGAACACCTGCCAACAGGTGCAGAAGTCTGATGGAGAGTTACAGGAAACACCTGATGGCAGTGATTGGCTCAAAGGGTTGTTCAACAGAATATTAGTCTACAGGTCCCATCATGCTGGTTTGCTTGTTTTCCTTCTTTAATGGGAGGTAATGAATACATCTGAGGACGACTGTATGTTAAGTTACAAGCATGGCGTCACTTTGTTGAACCAGCTGACCAATCGGAGCAGATGTGTGATTTATAAAATGGGCAAAAAAAATCAACAAAAGGATGGAAAGAGACGTCCATCAAAGTCCAGCTGATGTTGACTCGGTCCTACAAAGTTTCATCAGGCACCAGTTTAGCATCATTGTATTTGCTGCTGTGCTTTTTTCCTGTGAGTGAGCTGAACTTTCCACCTGAGCTTTAATTATTACTACTACTATTATTAAAAGGGCGATAGCTGTAAAACTGTGCCTACCTATAATGTTATTGGTAGGAAACAGAACCGGTGAATAGAACCACGGTAGATAGCTGGCTTATCTCAGTTTGACTCAAGGTCCTCACTCAGACACAGACATGAGATAAACACCAATCCTCTCATCTCACTCTTGAAAAGAAAGCAATTAAGTCTAACTGCTTATTTTCTTTTTTTTCCTATTTCATCTCACAAGGACAATACTCAGTATATTTAAGGTAGCTATAGCTAATAGCTAATTTCCACCTGCAGTCCTGTGTGGCGGCCACCATTCGTTTAATTATACAGCTAACAGGCTTTACTCACAGCTTCCCGTCTGACTGCAAAGACTAAAGCGAGCCGGTGTGCTGCCAGCCTCGGCTCCAGCCCTCTCTGTGTGGTATAGGTTTCTACAGCAGCCCACTCAGAGAGAGTGACACCGTGAACTCTGCAAAGTGTGTATGAGAGTGTGTGTTTTGTTCAGAGGCTGTTGTAAAGTAAACTCATTCATTATTTACAGTAAACTACATACGTTGTCGGTGTTTCGCATGAATGGGTTTTTTTGGTCAGGAAAGATTCAACTGGTGACATTTAGCTTTTGTTCCACTTGCCTATGGGAAGGAGGATTTCTTTCATTTTTTATGCAGGGGTCAGTTTAGAGAACTAAAAAATGCACTTTAGAAGGAGGAAGCAAAGGCTCGCCTCGCTTACCTGCCATGCTGCTGTGACCTTCAGCTATAAAGGCAGATCCCTGCTATTTTGCAAGTCGATTATTTTTTGCCCTTTGTCAAAAGCGAGCTTTTTCCTAATTCAGTGTTTTAATAAATAATTTTACATTTGCTTCCGTTTCTTTTGTTCTCCCGGGAGTGGTTGTCAGTCATTCAGGAGAAATCATCGACTTGCATCTGGTGACGGGAATGAGACACGTTCAGCCCCCCGGAGAACTTGTGGAGAATGAAACAGTGGTCACATTCTCTGTTTAACTCCTTTTCTCTGTTTTACATATAAATACTGAGGGTGCGTATCAGTAATATGTTGCACGGCCACATAGCAGCGTGCTGTGTGTGTACTTGAAGAGAAGTGATCCTCAAGGCTATAAAAAAAATCACTGAACCCTACTCTTTGCACTCATGTGCAAAGCATGGCAATTCCTCAGTCCACTGCACAAGCTTCCCACATTTTCCTCTTCCCTTTGGGCAGTGTGTTCTTACATATACAGAAAAATGAGTACCCATATGGTCCTTCAGAAGATACTACAGCCTTAATAATGAGAGCTCTCATTAGGCGCTGGAACCTCTGACTTTCATCTGCTATTATAACATGGTAGCAGAATTTGTGCTCGCAAAGGCTGAACTAAGCTAGTGAACCACACCATGTCCAATCTCAGCATTAATGCAGGCCGACGTGTTACCTAGCCGGCTACACGAGTCATTTCAGCGTTTTCGTGGAGATGAAAGCTACAGTAAAACTCAAGTGTTCTGAATTTGCAATGAAGTGGTGAGTAAACGCCTCCAAATTCGTCTCTGCAGCGGATTCATCCTGAACCAGTAGATATTTAGACTCTGTGAGTTTGTGGGAGCCTTTTGATTATTTTGTGTCAGGCTCAGTGTAGTCATGCCTTATGTAAGGTAAACACACTGTCAGGACTTCCTGTATCACACTCTGTTCACCTATAGGGGCTGTTCTCGTAGATACAGGAGGATATCTGGAACTCCCAACTAGTCAGTCAGACCTGATGAGAGGTGGAACGTCTTCAGTCCAGTTTAATTAATAACCATGACCTGGATGACTGAGAATCTGTCCATTAATTTTATTTTAGGTGGCCAAACTTGTTGGCTTTAGAGCTTTCAAAGCCACCTAACCTAGAGACCGTTGCTTCACATCTACTTTGGCTCGATGTAAACGTTGGCAAAGTGTAACACTGCCCATTTCCCCATCGTTTATATGCTGAGAAATTCACCAAACAAAAAGAAAAACTTCTTACACCAGACTGAAAACACACCTATTAAATTCTTTTATTAACACCATACACAAAACACATCTGTCTAAATATTAGCAGAGCAAAAGAAGTAAGGAAGAGATGGCCCAAAGTTCAGCCCAACACAGAACCACTGTGGACAGAACCAGTAAACAGCAGTGATGAGGTGCACCAGTTTCTTAGTTGTGTAGCCTTTAATCACAGCCTAGATGCTAACATGCCAAACACACCCTCCGACAAAACGAGTCACAGGTGACAAAACGACAATCACGCCGTAGTTCTCTGCAAAACTGATTTTCCTGAAAGCTTAAATATAATAATAATACTACAGCAGTGACACCTCCAGATCAGTCGGTCTGCTGGAATTAAATCCAAATGAAATCGACACAATTGCAATGTCACGGTGAAAAATTGTCAGTTCACGGCAGCATATGTAAAATACTCCGCTATCGTATAATCATCTTAAGTTGCCTTGTGACACAAAGACTTGGTCCTAAATATGGAAATTGTTCCCCTCTCTACCGTCAGAGTGTGAAATACCCCATTACAATCAGGCGGTGGGCGGTTTCCAAATTCCAGCGGAAAAAAAAATCCTCTGCACGCTTCCAGTTCTGCAGCTCACCTGCAAAGTTTAGCATCAGAACCGACTCATTACCCGCAGTTACCTCTTAATCAGCTGTGAGCTGACCCGGGCCGACGCGTTAATAAAAGACCGGCAGGTTAATCAAATGTGCTTCGGCTTTGCTAAATACACGTCGATGCATAAATAAATGAATGAAAATGGAGCGACGTGTGCGAGTTGTCGTCGGCGTTTTCGGTGCAATTGGAGGCATGTTTTCTCTTCAGATGTTGGCTTCAACAAATTTAACCTCCTAAAAAATATTAATGTTACACAGGATTGGCTTTTTGACACCAGTGAGCTGGTTTGAAAGATCATTGGTGGAGTTTTTATTCTTATATTAGAAGATCAATATATAAACTTTGTAATTTGAGGTAAATGTGCACCTAATTGTCAACAGAGAACAATAAAAACTCAAACAAGAGAATAGTGCCCGGCTGATAGGAACTACTTCTCCTTCCGCCCGTCGTTGTCAAATGCTAAGTATGGCTCTGTATAAATGCGGGAGCCACTTAAGTGTGAAGAACAGAAGAAAGGTGTTGGACAGACTCGTATCGGTGGATTGGTTGGCAGTGGGTGGCAGCATCCAGGTACACAGAGAGAGTGTAGCTATGGCGACGTTTATCACCGACGGCGGGGAGGCGATTTGCATCCGTCTAGACTGCAGTTTGTGTTTTAATGCTGGAACAACGGGACTTCCCCGCGTTCTCAGAACTACAGAAAGGCGTCTGATTCGAATCGATACGTTCGTGAAGTGAATAGGTGGAGTATGATGTAGGTAATGAAATAAATAAACGACAACAAGCCGCCGTACCGAGTTCAGGGCTGCGGATTACGAGTTCAGTTTGAAGTGAGATGCGCGTCCCTGGAATCGCCTCACATCAATTTCATAAAGTATTCCTCAGTTGTATTATTATTATTATTTTCAAAAACCCGCGAAGCTGAAATGGCCGTTTTATTATTGAGAATGTTTCAATGACATTCACATTAAAGCAGAAGTGCACTCAGAAAGCGTAGTCCATTGCCAAGGCCAGTGTCCTAGCTCACGATGTTGAAGAAAGAGATCTGGATCTGGACTGAAGTTTAATGGATTCTTCCTTCGCCCGTTCTCCACCTCCTCGCCAGGCTTTATCAGAGTCTGCTTGTAAGTCTGTTCTTGCTTCTTGCTGACAAACAATAAAACAAAAGACACTGAAAACATACTTCTACCTTCAGGAATGATTCACTCCGTACGCAGCAGTCCTAACTACCGTGACTAATGTAGGTCAATGAGCAGCCAATGTTCCTCTGTTTGGACTCACAGCTAACGGATTATTCTCTCATTCAAGGAAGGCATTCTTACACCACAGTATGGTATAATAAACCTACATATGTGACCTGTCACTTCCTTTTCTCTTGTGAAGTAGTATTTTTAGAAACTGCACACCAAGATGTAAGTGCAGCTCGATCTTGTCCATCGTGTTTGTAGACGAGTCTCCAGGAGCAGCGACACACAAGATGTTTGGGAGGTAAAACATGTGGAGTCGACTCTTCCTGCTACTCTTCTAAACGCTCTGGTACCAGCCTGTGTTTCACAAAGGAGACGAGCATCACTAGTATTTAAATATGAGGATACATTTCACATCTGTAGAGGAATATCAAAGAGACACGATCGTATCACACCAATGGGGCATTTCTGGAAAATTGTAACGCACGACTGCTCCAGGACCACGACCACGATCAAACAGAGGTAGTTACGACTGCAATAACAACGGCCCTCGATTGTTTTCCACCTGCCGACATCATTGCATTCATTTATAGCAGAATGCATGCACGGTAAATTTGTATTCAGCTCGCCGTGCGATCTGTTATACAGCGATCGCCCATACATGCATCACCACCACCACGCACACCCGGCACACAATACAACAGTGTTTGTGTAGGTAGCTGAGAGACTGTAGTTCAGTCTATTGATTGAACCAAGGAAACACATGTGAAGAAGCAGGAGGCAAAGCTTTGGCTGAAGCATGTCGTCTGCTATGTGATCGTTCCATGTTTTTAGCTGGAGAGAAGAAGAGTAGACGTATAGCAGGAGTCTCTCACAACAGGACTGTGTTTAGTTTGATGATGAACTGGAATATGCATGGCCGCAAAGCAGATAGTTCCATGTAAGTGCAGTAGTTGCAAATACAGTCGTGACTGGATAATCCGACCCTTAACAATCCTAAACCTGCTATCCGACAGGTTTTTAGGAGAAACGAACAGAACCCATATAAACAGCCTTAACATAGCGACAGCCTTGGATTCTGACTCCAACATGACATTTAATGTCACCAATCAGGATGACGGCGTATTATCTGACTGAACAATCCCACAGATTGGCTACGTTCACACTGCAGGACTTGATGCTCAATGAGGATTTCTTTGTGACTTCCTTCACGTTTCCAGTTCAATGCGACTTGTATGTGATCTGCTGTGTGAACTTCATACGAGCCAAAAGTGTCCCGCATGCGCAGAAGAGGACACGACGACGTCACACGCAGCGAGCGTGCTCAGTGTTTATGGAAGTAAACATGGATGGTAACGGTGGAGCGTATCTGCCACTCCCCCGCCGCCACCGATGGAGGAAACAGAAGTGTGAGCGCTAACTAAACTAGCATCAGCAGCCAAGTACTGCCTGTGTGTTCTGGACACTTCCACCCCGTCAGAGCGCTGCCCCGGGTGGAAGTGGCCAGAACGTGCACAAACCGGTCAGTTAGGCTGAAGTCCAGCGATGCGTCGTGTTCTAACAACACACTAGTTATTATAACAACTATGAACAATAATTAACAACTAATGATCCTTCCAGCATCAAGCCCTCCTCGTATCTGGACCTCCGTCTTGACAATCCGACATAAAAGAAGGTTTTACGTTTAGTGTCGGATCATCGAGTCACGACTGCACCATGACTTGCTTGAACTGGCTGTGACATGACAGTGACTTGTTGACTTGTCTATACACTAGATTTATGCTACAGTGGCTGCATCACCACTGAAAATCTGATCTTTTTGTGACTTTGCATGGGTCAGATATGACCACCAAGCAGGCCAGTAAGGGAATAACTCCCCCTAGATGATGCTATAAATGAGTTTACAGATGCCCTCCTCTGTGCTTTTCTGCTTTTTCTCATCACATGGAGATGAAAACGGCTTTTTGCATCTTTACCTCGGCTTGTTTCTGCACATCACGGTGAGAATACATCTTTTGGGGGAACAGGACAAAAATCTTTTGCTCGCACTTGAAGCCTTCAAGGCTCAGAAACAACATAATTATACTGAAAGACTTCAGTGTGCAAAGATAAGTCCCAGCAAAAGCTATGATATTGATTTTAATGAAAATATTACATCAGTTTTAGTGATGAAAGAAGGTGCACACAGCGCAGATGATAGTTTAGATGGAAGAGTTTGAAAAAAAAGGTAAATCCAGGCAAAAGTTGGAGCTGCTAGATATCAGATGGAGATGCAGGAGGAGAAAAAAAAAAAAAGCAGCACAATGAGAGCGACTTTGTGAACAAAGACATTAGTAACTTAATTCACTCAAGCACCCTTCAGTACATTTCCTCATTAGATTGTAAGAGTTCGGTCTACATTTTCCTCTCATTGAGCAGCGATCTCTGATGTTTGCTGAAGGAAAAAAAAAACACACAGAGCAAATATCAGCCCGCTGTCTGCACTCTCTTCAATTCCACACCTTCAAATATGAAACATGGGAAAAAAACAAGAAATACAATATTTTGTGGCTTTTATGCAAATTTGACATTTCCCCTGCCAGTTGCAGGGAGCCAGGTTTTCTGTTGACCACAGATACCTGCCTGTGTTACTGCTGAGGTGGCAGCAGCCTCTGTTGCATTGAGTCTTCATTATTTGTTATCAGCACATTAATACCTGTCAAATAGAAATTACACACATGCAAGTCCAAGAGTTGAACCGCTCTGAATGTGCTGTATATTTCACATGTGTAAGTGTGCAGACGTATCTTTAAGCTGCACCTTTGGGATGTCATAGCAGTGCACACGTAATAGTTTATTTGTAATGAGAGACACCAATATTACAAACTAGAAGTCCCACGATTACTCCAGCTGAGATGGTAATATGTTCTAATATAAGTCAGAGCATTAGCAAAATGTAAATATCAACCTATTAATTAAATGTATTTGTCATTATTTTCTTTGCTTCCTGGGAAGGAGCTGCAGTGTTTCGCCAAATGATGGGTTCAAATAAACACGCCTGAATCGCATTTGCAAGAAAACAAACTGAAAAGCTACCGACCGCAGCTTGAATTCCATCCTGTGCACTTATTTTCCAGCACTTTACCAGCGAGAGACATCGCAGAACGCCGCCGCAGTAACTCGAGGCGCTCGCCATCAGTAGATCATCACTTAGTCATAATTAAAGCTGCATGTGTGACTGTTGCATTAACAACTGTGATTAAATTAGTGCATTATTTGGTGATCCAGTAAATACACAAAAGCGCCCGTAGCGGTGCATACATTTTAAAGATGATCAAAGAAAGAGAGATAATAAAGCCTCTGGTCTATTTGAGGAGAATCTTCATGTTGATTCATTTGCCCCTGGGCCTGGGTGGCGTGGTAGCGACACCACGGGATTTAGACGTCTTGAAGCTGTGATCTTCACTACTGCCAAAAACATACGCTCTTTTATTTCAGTTTAATTGAAACAGAAGCACTGTGAGCATCATAGTGCGTACCACCCACCACTAGAGTCTAGTAATGACACCGGCGACTGGAGAACCAGGCAGGCAAACTGAGAGGCTGCTTCTGCTGGAGATACACCTGTTTGGGAATATTTGCTCCAAGAAAAAATTTAGCCAAAGCGAATAACACACCAAACCGATATGGCCCAGGGTGGCACCTCTGCATGTGTGCTCCCAGTGCATCCTCTGAAGGTACATTGAGCGCAGCAGGGAACACGGTCACCCCGCAGCACTCCCCGCTAACGCCGCAAATACTCTCATCTCTTTGGTGAAAAACCGGCATGATTAGGTCCCTTACGCCTGAATGTGCCGAATCGAAGCGTGAGCCATTACTTTCTGGCGAGTTTAAACCTGAAGGTTAAGAATTTAATTTGGCTAAAATATTTAGTTTTTATCACATGCAGCCCAGCCTGCCACAAAATACCGTTTCCTGAATGCAACGTGTGTGTTTGTTTGGTTCGGCTGTTTTTATTTTATGCATTCAGAGTTAATTCTGTGTGAACAAACTCTACTGAATTACAGGAAACTACTGCTCTGTCATACACGTGTGACGTCTTATTAATAATTAGCTTTTGGACATTTTATGACCTCAACCGGACCTTCTGCTCCTTCAGATGGTTTTAAAAGTTCCATCCAACGACAACAAACCGAACCTTAAAACGAGTCTCTTATGTTTCTCTTTCCAAGGTCGAGAATAAGTTTTATCATTAGCTTAATCATTTTTATGTTTATGCCGTCTTTATAATAGAAACCGGCTCCTTCCGAACATCAACAAATCAATCTAACCACGAACACAATCAAGACTCAAAAGTCAGCGAAGGCGAGAAAATCCCATTAGGAAAACAATACAACAGAGAAATGAAGAAACCCTGGGTAGGCAGGATATTAGAAGCCATGACATTTGAAAAAAATTACAGCAGCGCGTACTCAGCGTGTAATAATCAGCAAGTTAGAAACTTTATTCATGAGCTATTAATTAAATATTTTAATTTGCACTCGTGCACAAGGAGAATAAAACAAAAACACATGCAGGCTATCTGATGGCCATGAAATTTGGTGGAAACATTAATGCTCTCAGGAGATAAATACATTTGATTTTAAAGACCTCTTTATCGGTTTAATGAACATTGTAGCCTCCAGGGGAAGCCAGGGAGACTCCAGGTCTTGAAAAATTACGGTTTGATTATTAGTGTGGTCGTTGGCGGTGAGGAGCTGCAGTTTCTCACACAGAAAAGTGTTCTCAGTCACAAAGAAGTGTTGGAAAAGGCTTTTAATTCCACTTCTTCGACGCACATTTCGTGCATCATCATGTTTAGATGCTCCCGCTTCCCCGCACGGAATCAAATAATCTAATGTCGTGTTTTTGGCCCGTCATTGTCTGAGCCAGAACTTTCATTTCCAGTGTTTTTCTCGCCGCTGTCTGCCAACACAAGACTATCAGCTCACACAGGTGGATGCTGTTTGGCTAATTAGTGTTCTCTTCTGGAAATTGTAGGTTTGTGCAAAGTGGGTTTCCTGGCCGACGCTGCAGTTCTCCTGCTTCTAAAAGGTAAAAGTTGGAGTTCAAATCACGGTTTAGCCGCAATACATGTGGGTCGGCGAAGATCATATTAATGCTACCCTTTACCGAGGGACCGGCCTCACATTTGGAATTGATTTACATTTTTCTCGGGGGGGCTGGCATGAGTAAATGTTGCTCGCTTGTCCAGTCCTCCTACAGCTTATGTACAAATTGATATGCACGAGACACAAACGCTGGTGTTTTAAGAATAGGGGCACATTTCTTTTAGCTTATCCCGATGTTAAAACCTAAGCTGGATGCTTAATTCCAGACGAGACTTAGAGTCAGATATAAAGTGCATTAACAAGAGAAAGAGCTGAGAGAGCTACTGACTGAAAAAAAGCAGACTTTGGTATTCCATCTGTTTTGGTATCTGTTCATTAGAAAGTGAACCACATAAAAGGAAATTACAAAGAACGGCACAACACTGTGATGTTTTGTTGGTTCTGAGAACTGCGGGTCAAGCAACAATGCCATTTTTCAATCTATTACTGATTGTGGTACCAGAAATTATTTAATTAAAGTAGTGAAACGGCTCAGAGAGGTTTTCACTTAAACAACTCCAAAATGAAACCTGATATAAAATATCCCCCTTTTTTTTTAAAGCTCAGTATTTTTTTAGGTTATTACCAAAAAATGTTTTTATTTCAGGCTTTCTGGTTCCATGTTTTCTTCAGCTGCACTGTGTTGTTCTTCCTCAATCATTAAATTATTTAGAAAACGTGACATCGATGAATCAGTATTGCTATTAACCATGTCAACAAACACAAGCTAGTAAGAGTTTATGTTCAGTTAAAGGTACTTTGTGGCAGGTTTGACTTGACAAGACAGATTTTTTTAGAGATAAAAATAACAATAAATTGTTAACCAACAAGTTTCAAGCAGCCTCAGATCATCCCTCCATCCAAGGAGATGATCATATTTACTCCATCCGGCTTCAGCAGGGCGTGCTGTGGAGGACCTGGTTTCAGAGGTTAAAGCACACATGCAGAGGTATTTGCAGCCCACCTTTGGAAATATCAGTTTCTTTGGTTGCCTGCTGCACAACAGAGCAAAATAATCCCAAACACGTAGCCCCGTATCTCCACTGGTGGCCACAACCTTTCTCAGCTCAGCTGCTTGCCGGCGTTTCCAGCTGCTTGTGTCGTTACTGGCCTCTGGTGGTGAGCGTCAGGCATCACAGCACGTTAACGAGGGTTTCCGTGTCAGCTAAACTAATTAATACTGCATGTTTCCTACAGTTTGAGGATCCTACCTTCAAGATTTCTAAACCCCAGGTCATACCATGTTACTGTGATGGAACTGAAGCCTGAGAACAAATTATTTAACATCAACGTTTTCCTCAAATCAGCTTTAGACTTTATTGTGTTGATATCTTTGATCTTGTTTGAGTTTGTATGGTCTGTTGTTAGCCCTGCCACAGACACTCAACCTGTTGAGGGTGTATCGCGCCTCGGGTACAGATAATGGATGGATGGATGGATGGATGGATGGATGGGGACGAGTCCCGTAAACCATCCTCCCTAAATATTGGTTAGTGAGTTGAACGTGTCAAGTTGCCACACTGCAGCTGACATCAAAGCAACCATTTGCTCCAGAAACATCCAATAGATGGGAGCGTTTGGACAAGATGATAAGACTGTCGGCCTTTTCCCAAAGAAAGAACATCACCCATCCACGTCTTCCAATCCAACAGGCTGCTTTATTCCTCAGTAAATGGATTTAGACAAACAATTTGTGCCATTTTCAGCTATTTTGTGAAACATTTTCTTTTTCGACTGAGCCTCATGCTTGAAAAACAGAAAAGCATTCACCCATGTTTGTGTAAGACGTGACCATGATGCCCTACAAAAAGCCCCCGCTGATGTTCTTGCAAAACGAGACATTATAGTGTCAAAAATAACTTGAAGGTCAGCGACATTTAATCCATTGCATCTCATTTTTAGGGCATCAGACACAAAGCAGGCCTGGGGTTTGGAGTGTAATTGGCTCTGACAAACAAATATAATGCCATCCACTCCTTGAATGGTTTTCATGTGCCAGATGTGTCTGCATGTTTTTTATTCACATTTGGTATTTAGTCATGGCGTGGACTGTGAGCTTTCATTCCCTCTGTGAGACTGTAAATAAGCCCAGCATCCTCTGGGAGTGACTACATAAAACACTCTGTGGTTAGCAGACCTCGGTGGCTGCCAGAGGCATAGCTAAACCACGCACGCTTCACTTCTATCAAGTAAAAGCAATATCCTACATATCTCTGTTTATCTAACAGAAGACCACACCATCAAAAGACAATCCTGCTCTGGAAAAAAAAAAAAAAAAAAGTATGAAAAGCACATTTCTGAAAGACTTCAATGACAAAAAAACATAAAGGGAAAAAAGGCAAAGATGGGGGATTTTCTGTCTTTACATTGTTTAGTCCCTGAAGGAAATGATGCTATTTAACCATCCAGGCAGATCAGACCAGTTTAATCTGATCCACATCACAGATAGACGTGTTTTATTTTACTATGATTATTTACTGTATGTTTCACAGGTTATCTGCATCGGGAAAAATGCTTCGGCAGGTTTTTAAAAAAAAAGCAGATTTCCTTTTGTCCCCTTATTCGTCCTCCAGTTTAGAGTAATTTCACATTTCTCATGCTCTCTCAGACTTGACTTGGCACGTGTGTTTAGAGCGGTTGAATTCACTTTTAAATATGCCTTTTCTCTAGAGGTCCCAGCCCCTTGTGATGTGACCCGCATGACTAATTCCATTTAAAGGGGAATAACATGCATTAGGGCTCTCACTTTTCTGCCTTCCATTTGCATAATTTTGTTTGGCAACTTGGAAAAGGGCCATTAACAGCACTAAGACACACACTGTAAAGGGTAGGGAGGCAGACGGATCAATACTTTATTTCAACATCTTTAGCAGCATCGGGGTCCAGATCAGGATGCATTCACTAATTCAAATTCTTGCAGGACTCTTGTGATGCTACCATTAGTCCCTGATAAGGAAACACCGTTGTACTGCCTCTCTTAATCTCTGACAGACACATTCGCTCGATCGATAGTCTTTTACTTTTTTGTTGCAAAGACAAGATTGATTGCCAGGAGTTGCCTTGTGCTCAATTCGGCTTCTCGCAGCCCACATTATTGTTTCAATTAAGCGTTCTCCGGAGACCTTTTGCGGGGTGGCATTAAAATGCGGTGACCTCCCGCGATTCACATCAAACACCAGATGTTGGGCAGCACAACCTCTGACACCAACTTATTCAGGTCAAGAAGTAAAAGCACCATCCGAACAAGTGGATTAAGCGGGAGGGGGTCTGTGTGCGGGAGGCATGGGGATGACCAGGGGAAGTTGCGACTCGCGCCAGTGAGGAGGAAATAATCACAATGTTACCTACTCATGAATTATTAAGTGCCCTGTTCCTATTTTAGCCCGACTCAAAATGCTGCATTTTCATCGGTGGGTCTGAGGCAGCGTGCAAGGGTGTTTTTTTTTTTTTTTTCTTCCTTTTCTTCTTTTTTCTTTTTTTTGACAGCTGTATTACTGCTGATAAGCGAGACTGTGTGAGCTGATCAAGTAGTGAGACAAGCGTTCAGAGCAGTAGCAGCACAGCAGCAGCAGCGCTGTAGTCACTAGGTGCCGTGGCAGCAGAAGCAGCAGCAGCACTATCAGTCACAGCACAGGCAGCAGCGACAGCAGCAGCAACAAACTCTCTCCTGTCTTTTTCTCTTCTTTCTGGAGTTGTTTCCCGCTCAGAGGACAAAAGCCAAGGAAGTAGGAGGGAAGTGATCCAGGGCTGATAGCTGCCATCAAAAACAAAACCAAAACGCAGACCTGGCTGCCCCCATGCCTATCGAATTTGTTTGCAAAATCAAATTTGCAGAGGAGGATGAGAAGCAGAAAAGCAAGCAGGATGGGGACAAGGAGAGCCTGATCGAGGAGAGCTGCACACCTCCGGCCAAGGACTTGGCCGGATTTGCTAACTCCTGCTCCCTCCATGGGATTAACCACATCTTTGTCTCTGGTCGCCTGGGCATCCGGCAGACTCTCTGGGCTCTCGCCTTTTTGACTTCACTGGCGCTGTTTCTGTACCAAGCGGCTAAGTGTGCCATCTCTTACCTGGAGCACCCTCATGTCACAGCTCTGAATGAGGAGGCGACCCCGGAGATGGTTTTCCCTGCTGTGACCATCTGCAACATTAACCGCTTTCGTTTCTCCGCACTCACCGACGCTGACATCTACCACCTGGCTAACTTGACAGGTCTGCCCCCCAAAAACAGGGATGGGCACAAACCTACTGATTTAATGTATCCTGCTCCTGACATGCAGGACATCTTCAACAGGACAGGACATCAGTTAGATGAGATGCTCATGAGCTGCAATTTCAGTGGACAGAACTGCTCAGTCGAGGACTTCTCTGTGGTGAGTGTCAAACTTTTTCAAAGTTCTGCTTTTGCCTGACTTACGATATGACGTCACCCGACTGTGATTTATCGGCTTCATCAAAACTTTTTTTTCCCCTAAAACAAGTTTTGTGAAAATACATTTTTCACGTCTGAAACCTTCTGAGGAATCATAAATGTGTAACTTCACAAGGTGCCTCTTGTTCATACAAAACTACCGATGAGCGTGAAGGCAAAGTGAGCACTTTAAGGCAGGAGGAATTGAAATTCTCTTTGTGTTTGTACTCATCTCCAGGGGCCATTTGGTTCCCACGATGCATTTCTGCATGCAAGATTCATGGCTTCGGCTCAGTCATTGAGCTGTATCTCTTCTCACTAAGTTCTGAGCAGCAACAGTGTTTCTCTTCAGTCGTGCCTGTACCAGAATCTATTATGTCAAAGAACAAAGGCTGCTCCCGAAGAAGAAAAACAGAGAGCTGTCGTATGTGGTAGTGTACTTTTCCAAGGCAAACTGTGCTTTAATGCTGCCTCCAACCCCAGTAGCTGAGAGTGCATGGCAACAAAATTGTCATCGAAAATAGCCGTGTCTCTTCTTCCCCTCTTTTCCATCTCTCGCTGTCGCTCCCACTCTCTCTTTCTGACATTGCAGAGCAGCTGCCTCTCTCTCCCTCTCTCTCCCTTCGTCTGAGCTCTTGTACCTTTCAGGAGGGAAGGAGTAATGCTTCTTCAACGTTGTATTTCAATCTTGCTGCTGTTAAGATTAAATATTTAAAGACAGACATACATGATTTTTGCATTAGCCAGATTGACTAAAAGGAACGAAACAATTTCCATGAGAGGCAAAGTGTGTGCGAGAGAGAGAGAGAGAGAGAGAAGGAGGGAGAAGGAGGGATCAGGTGAAAGGAGGAGAGTTTGTGCCTGTGTTCTGTGCACTATTTATTAAAGGCACTGTCCTTGCAGGAGATGGATTTCCCCATCTCTCCTGCAGGAATAGGAATATGCAATTGCTTTAGTGATGATAAAGTGCGGGTGTCAAGTCTTAATAGGGTGTGTTGAACATTGATATGCTCACCTTCCTGAGACCTAAAGATTCTGTCTTATCACAGAGATGGGACTACATTACATCTGATGTGCCAAATTACACCAAAGAAATAATGACGTTTCCACTGCTGCTCATTTGATTTCCTCCAACAGAGATATTTATTTTTCCTTTTGTTGTCAAGGCAACCCCTCACATGTAGACATTAGGATTACCTGTGACAGAAGAATGGATTCCCCCCCCCGCCACAAAAAAAAAAGGAAATAATCTCTCAGTTGTTCTGTGGGGCAAAAGAAATTGTCCTCAGGGAGGCGAAAAGTTTGATAAAATTCAGTCTGAAGCAGCAACACGACTCCAAAAGTTTGTAATGTGCTTCTAGCCGGTTTGACGGCGATATCCTCTGACACTTTGACACTCACTCCTCCCTGAGTACATTAATTAGCAGACAATTCTGACATCCAGGAAATGTCTGTCCCGTGTCAGTCGATGAAACGTCCTGTAGCTTTCTTTGGACACTGGGCGACTTCATCACAGATTAAGATCCTGTTGAAAGTTCCCTAAGCTGCTGTTTCCTCTCTGTCAGCTATGTGATCTGCATTTTCGGGGGCTGTCAGTTAGATTTGTTACAGGCTGCTTGCTGCCTCTACGCATGACAAATCACTTACTCTGAGTCCTGGTGGGGAGCACGACTGGGAACGCAAAGGGAGGAAGAGACTGGGAGTTATGGGAGCAGGTTCTGAGAGCACAACGTGGAAGTAACGGAGCCTAAATGAATCTAAATCAAACGCGTTCACTCCTGTGTTTGTGTGTGTTTTGTAAGTACAAATCGCACGCCATTTGTTACACGCAGGAGCCATTATTACAGGTGATGCACTATTAATCACATGCAAGCATGTACAAACCCACATGCACAGGAGTCCCGTACAA
This sequence comes from Stegastes partitus, assembly GCF_000690725.1. Classification (NCBI taxonomy): domain Eukaryota; kingdom Metazoa; phylum Chordata; class Actinopteri; family Pomacentridae; genus Stegastes; species Stegastes partitus. The sequence continues at coordinate 479,327 of NW_007577822.1, forward strand.
ATCGGTCATTATTCTTCCTCTCTTGGGGCCCTCCTTCACGATCGGCTCCTCGTAATGCATTTTCTTTCGATTGATCATTCGGGGAGCTGCAGATGTTTTATTTTGGTAATAGCCTCATGGATGTGGAGCTCTTGGGAAAATTGCATGATGAAATATAATTGCGATGTCTTCTGACATTTTAGCTTCTCTGTAAACAGATCGGCCTCGTTGCAATGAATCTTCGAATTTTATTTCACTCACAATCTTCATGGATGTATTTTAATTCCTGTAAACATCTTAATTTAATTAATCATTGAATAATAAATGTAGTGTCCAAAATGCTGTAAAACACTCAAATCTAAAAATATAGATATGTATTCTGTCTCCCTTTCTTTTATTTTTTTGTTATTAGCTTATTCCAGAAAATCCTGAGTTGCCCTCTGTACATATTCGCTGTTTGAAAGAGTTAAATAAATATAGGTCTCAGGGCCAGAACGAAATTGTCTGGCTGTTCTAATTTATGGCAGGAAAATACATAATCACGTAGCAGAGGAATTTGTTTTCCTCTTTCCAGCGTCGTGGACCGGCATGATTATTTGACGTAGGTAATAAGGCCATTCTTTATAATTAAAGATTACATTATTGACTTGGATTAATCACAGAAGATAAAGCTGATTCAACAAGCCATGAATAAATAGATTAATATTTTTCTTCCCGTCTAACTCTGAATAATTGTTCATCTATTGTGTGGTGCTGTCGCAGAGATGAGCAGCGAGCCCTTTGGCTTTTTTTAAACAGAGCTCTGAATTGGTTTGCTCTGACTCTCAGCTGTGTTTGCTGCTGCATTATCAGATTTTGCTCTCAGCAAGGACAGATCCCTTCTGCATATATTCATGGAGATAACTAAACAGCTATAGGGTGGCATGCGAGGTGATCTATAAAAACCTGGGTTAACGGGGACAACACTGAAGAGCTCTCCGCCTGCAATTTGTCATTTCACTGACTGAAGCCTCTATTGTGTATTTTATAGATAATTGAATGTTTAATGGTGTAAGCCACAGATGACGTTCAGCCCCGTCCCCCTTCCTATCATTCATAGTGGAATGAATCCTGAAACCACATTAATGTAAATCAATAGTGTGCAGAAATGGCACAAAGGAGACTTTATTGTGAGTTGATCTCAAAGTGTGTGCCGGCCTTGTGAGGGTCGTGAGAAGGAAAAAAAAAAAAAAGCCAAGGTGGACCGTGATTACGGCGTAAATAAGAAAAGCAAAATTAAGTCATGAACCAGCAAAGGTGCAGCTCCACCACGTAGAGATGAGTCACTGAGACGGCTACCAGAGCACTCTGACTTTTTATTTTTTCAGTTCTGAAGCATGTTTTCCATTTTGAAGACGTGCACAAACCTTTTTTTTTTTTTCACCTTTCGTGCACAGCGTAGCATCGCTTGTCACTCTGTTACCTCGGCCTGGTGTGGCGCGTAAGATTTTTTTTTAGCCGATGCATCAGGAGAAAGACACAAGTGTGACTTTTCCGTGCTGCCACAAGAAATGCATCCCCTGGCTGTGGCATGGTCTGGGAGTCCTGCTGCAGCTCAGACTTTCATTCTCAGTTATATATATGTGTGTGTGTGTGTGTGAAAATGTGCTCGGTACATGTGCAGATGACTGTGAGAGGGACATCCTCTTCCCTTGTGGGACCAAAAGTCTGCCCACCCCCTAACAACACACCCACCCACCCACCCACACATGCATCTCCCCCGGTCACCCGCCTTCCCCCTGGTGGAGAGCGAGGAGTGTGGGAGCGTGAAAGTGACTGGCTATCTGGACTGGCTTCGTCTCCAACAGCCTGTCAATTAGCCATCTACAGTTCCAGTGCTGTGGGAGTCCCTGCAGCTTAACATGCTGTCTGATATGATCCACACACCCAACCCTGGAGGCAAGTGCTGAGCATTATTATGCCCTCCCACAGCCCTTAAACAAACAAATACATGCAGTCTTTTCTTGTCTCGTTCTCCTGCTAAAACGCAAAAGAAAAAAAAAAACAAAACAGAAACCCGAACGCTGCTCTCGTATCTCTGGAAGCTAAAGGGAGGACTGCTGCTTCTGCAACCCACTTCACTTCCCCTGCACTCCTTCCCCACCTTCCTCCTCCCGCTCCTCCTCCTCCTCCTCCTCCTCCAGTGTATCAGAGGAAGATGAATTACATTGCAATTGGTCGGCTGCTCCTCCTGATATGCATCACCACTGTCTAATCAGATGAAACCCACCTGTGACCAGCCACTGGATAACACCAATATGCAAACAGTTTATATTGGGGAGATTTACCTTTTCTATCACTCCCCGAGCCGGCTTTAAAACCTCTCACTGTGCCTTGGTTTGGAGCGCCCGGGTTTGATGAGGAGAATCTGCGGCTCAGGGACGGCTTTTAACTCAACGATAAAGGCTTCCGATGTTGTGGTGCTGCTACTGTGGTACCCCCCCTCTCTAACCCCTGGGAGTCTTTTACTCACACAGACATTTGTCTCTTTTTGACAACTCATACACCAAGCTGCTGGTAGTGTTAATGTGGCTGCACACACACACACACACACACACACACACGCATACAAACATGTGTGTTTAGAGTGTGTGTAGTGTAGATGGAATGCTTCCCCACACACACACACACACACACACACACACACACACACACACACAAGTCTCATCACAGATTGAGAGAGTTGGCTCGCAAGATTGATCATGACTCCTGACTGGGTGCCCCTCCCTCTCTGGAGGATCAATACATCCTTCAGTCAGATTGCTTCCCTGCCCTTCCTACTCCAAGCCTGGTGTGACTAATTATCTTGTGCCTGTGTTTTGGGCCCGGTCTCGGCTGCATTTGTTAATACTGCCAGAGTTGGTTGAAGAATTTGATCTTTGGAACAAGATGTCTGTTTGTTTTAGTGTATATCCAGCCAAAATCAATCCGCATACACTGTCTGTCTTTTTCCCTAAAGGGCGCTGAAATTATCGAGCAACGTGAGATGACTCACGGCTCGCGCGAGGATGTGGAGGAACGAAGGCTTTGGTCAGATCCAGAAGTCTCGACAGAACTTTATTATACAGTCATGATATGCATCCCAGCAAATGTGTACCGCTGAGTACAGAGGAGTGAAAAGAGTTTGGATGTAATTGCGTCCTCGGGCGTATTTGGATTAAACAGAAATCTTAAAAACTTGAATTAGTTCTTGCAAACAAAACCACGTCTCTATATTTTATGAGAGTAATGGTATGTTTGAGTTTACTTCTTTATATATATATATATATATCAGCTAAATTTCGGTAGCTGTTCTCCATATTTTCAAATTTCAAGTTGGTTTTCTCCATATTACCAATTTGAAAGGTTTTATTTGCAGCTATTCAGCCTCGGTGACCCCATCAAACAAATACAGCTCAACTTACAGCCACAACAATAATATTACTCCCCTTTTTTTAATTTAAAAGGACTCATTGGTTACTTTATTTTTTATATTTTTATCTTGTTCCTCACTGTGTATATTTATTGTTGCACCAGAACAAATCCATCGTATTGTGCAAACTTTACCTGCCAATAAATCTGATTCTGACTCGTTAGCCAGTGTATTTAGGGGGAAACTTTGATTAACAACTGATTTCGTGCACATTTTCCTTAAACATAGAGTCCACTCAGGCTCCATTTTGATAATGAAGTATTCTGGCACATCCGTCATAATGAGGCGTTTTTCCTTCACTTTCCGGTGATGACGAACGGCACTCGGTGTTTAGATAAGTACGGTTATGAAAGTCTTTGGCGAGGCACACTTTAAATGTACACTTGTCTTCTTAGCTGCCGATGGGAGCTTTTTATTTTGTCATGTTTCCCGCTCTCTGAATACATTAGCGGAAATTCCTCTGAAAAATTAACCAAGCTTGCTTTTAGGCTGCCACATAATGGGTTCGTGCTTCTTCATTCCCCCTCGCTTGTAAGGTTTAATTACTTTGTGAAAGATAGCACATGCAGGTGGACAAAAAAATAGGGACACCTAGCAAAGTAACTCTGCACAGCGGTGTTATTTTCATTCGTGAAAACTATACTGCAATTTATTTATTTATTTATTGAAATTATGCAACTCCAATGATAATTTATTTAACCATCTTTGTCCGACTGCACTGAAAACACTTCCAGCCACGCTCCAGATGAAGTAGTGGCTTCGAACGAGAGATCGGCGTGTGGGGTCAGTTTAAGCACAAGCCATCAAACTTAAGTGCTCGGTGTCATGTGGCAGCCGGTTGTGGATTTCTTAGAACACACCTTCTGCAGTAAGGGTGTGTTAAAAAGGAGAGATGCTGGAAAAAACAAACAAACAGCAAAACAATTCCAGAGCTGTCACAAGCAGAGAGAGAAGCAGCTGTCGTGGCTTTGTGTGTTCAATCTGCTGGATTATGTGAAACCCCGGCCTTCAGAAGGTGTCGACCCAAAATTCATAACGCCCGGTCGTGTGCCGATTTACCTCTGTTTTCAAATTGAGGTTAAACTGAGGTGAAATAAATTTACAGAAATGAGGCCGGGGGAGACCACAAACCAAAACAAACACCGTTAAAAGCCCACGACGCTGAACCGGACCCGGTGGTGGTGAGACCTCGCTGGGGTGTTTGGGTTGCGTGGACGTCTCAGAGTGTGGTCTGACTCGTCGTGTGTGTGATATTTCACTGTAAATAGATTTAAAATGTGGGAATCGTGGTCACTGTGACACGGATGGAAATGTCAGTCGGCTACAATTCAGCCGATGGAAATCGAACACAGCACAAATGTCACAGTGAATATTTACCCCTGGCACAGTCTGAACATGAGGGCCTCGTCTGTCCGCCTGGCTGGACACTTGGCCCTTATTCTGAATTATGTCTAATGTCACACACTTGGCTGTGCCCCTTGCCGCTTTTTTGAGTTTATTACCGCACACACACACACACACGATGTTGTCTCAGAGATCAGGCTTTTTAACGTCCTCTTTCTGTCCCTCTCTTCTCTGTTGTCCCTCATTACTGTTGGCTGCAGTTAACGCTAACAAGGTCAAAAATCTCCTACATGGACGCTAAGGTGTCGTGACAGGTGTGATATTTTGTCTGAATCTATACGACTCGGTGGTGTAAACCCGGCCGAACAGGCCTTCCTGTACGATGCCGTGTGCCGTCCCTCGTAGCTTCCTCCTGGGAGATGCACGCAGTGATTTGTCAAATGGCTTCAAGGCAGGCTTCCCGGCAAATGCACTGAATTCATTTTTTCCACATGCAACGTTCACCCCTTACATTCTATATTGCTTAATAATGTACGCCACACTTATGGCACAATACGGCATGCTATGATAGAAAACGCTGAATAATTTAGACGGCTTCCTAATCTCAGTAGCTCCTCCTGGCCATATTTGAGGCCATTCGCTGTTATGTCTTTATGCTGTTTTATAAAGCTGAGAGGAATCAGTGGTGGATTAAAAATCTTCACCAAAATGACCTTCTTATTATTACTGCTCAAGAGCTACTGCACTGGTGCAGATAATGCTCAGGATCAGTCAGAGCCACTTTATTCGCAAAAAAAAAAAAATGAGGAATTGATCCCGACCGAGCATCTTTCTAGTGCAGGTTTTATAGAAAATATGTTTTTTTCTTTCCCAATATTGTGACTCTATAAACTAAAGTACAGATGTGTGTTTGTTGTGTCCACATCCTATCAAAGCAGATCCGTTCAAACCAAGCCTGTTACAGAACTGTTTCTGCATTGATGTAATCAGATAAAACACCTCAGTTTGTGTTGCTGAAATCCTCCTTTTTCTATTTTTTTTTAAACCGATCAGTCAACATTTAAATTCACGACATACAAGCTTCATATAATAGCAGCGTCCACACCATACCGCAGTGAAAACATTAACGACGTTATTTTCAAGCCTAATTTCTATATCACAGAGTTTCCCACCAGTTGCCGGATTCCTAACAATTCCCCCACATATTTGTAAAAAGAAATTTTCAGCTTTTTTATAGTGAAGTTCATATAATAGCTGTCAGAGAAATCATTCCTGGTGATTTTCCCCTCATCATTCAGGCACAATAAACACCTGCGTAAACCGCCATATAAAAAAAATGTAGTGCGTCTCAATTATCCTAAGGCGAAAACAGCTGGATGTCCAATTACGTCTGGCGGCAGTTTGCAGTACACGAGCCGGCGTGCTTTTGTGGCCGTTCTTACCCACAATCCTCTGTGCAGCTACGTCGAATATATCAGTGTCATGTATGAGCACACTTGAGCTGCAGAGAGTCGACGGACAGATGACGGCTCATTTTGCACCGCACACTGCGACGGTTCGAGCTGAAGGCGCAACGTTAGGACGCAGTAGTGGCATAATGTACGGCACAGTTTATAAAGGCACTTAAAGGTAAAAGAAAAGCCCTTTTTTTTTTAAATCGCCACACACTTGGAATGGACGTCTAGTGGACTATAATTAGGCGTTCCCTGAATCTGACAAGAAGTGCGTTGGATTAGAATCGCTGATCACACTGTAGTCCGGCTTTAATTTTAGCACCAGGGTTGGCAGCTGTGCACTGTGGCTGCCTGAGACGTGACGACTCGAGGTAGCTGCTAGCTACTCATCTGAAATCAATATGGCGCTGTCACACACACACACACACACACACACACACACACACACTTATATATATAAATATATATGCACATATACAGGGTTTTTTTTTCAGCTAACTGCAACTTAAATTCTCACAACTTGTGAAGACAGTTAAGTTATGATTAAAAGACAAATTTAAAGTTATTCATCTCAGATCGCACTATGAGTATGAAAACAGCTAATTGCTAATTCCCAGTGCGACGTAGATTCAACCCATCCATCTGGAGATCGTCGTTGGTTCCTGTTCTCCTCGTTCTCCTTCTCTTTTCCTTCTGTCTTTAATGAATTTATTCTTGCTGTGTTGTTTCGTACATTTGCATATTTGCTCCATACAAACACATTTCATTCCCTGCACATGCACCGACTGTGTTCCCTTACAGATGTGGTCTCGTACCTCCTCTCCCCCTTCAACATACAACAACCTGCCATCCACCGAGGCTCCCCTCCTCCGACATAATACATTCACGTCTTGTTTGGGTTGGATGTGGACATTAAATCTTTCACCTGATTCTGGCAGCTTCATCGTCTGGCTCTGTCCTTGTTGACAGAACACTTGACCTTCAGGTGCAGTGAAATGTCACCTGATTTAGCATGCCCAGTTTGAGTTGCCACCCCTCATTTTGTCATCCAAGCGTTGCGTTTTGGTTAGGAAGTGTCAGAGCAAATACATTACAGTGTAATGAGCTTGTTTGGAGGAGGAGACTCACACACATCAGGACTCCTAATGTCATCCCGGCGTCGCCGGTACTGTACGTTTATGTGTGTCGGATTCAATATAATTATACATAATCTGAAATCTGATGGATGTTCGATGCACACAGTGCTCTTTACCTCGAGTCATTTGTAAGTCAAATAAATGCAAAACATTGAGACCTCTCTGGCCCCGCGTGACACAGACACTGGATTTATGCTCTACAAATCTTTGAAGTGGCATTCATGCTGAAAACCAGGATTTTATCCAAAATGACAGTGAGGCGAGCCATGATGCACTGAGGTCCTGAAACATTGAAGACGATATGCTTTATCATTATACATGCATAATGCAGGCCTTCATTTATATTTAGAAAAAGACAGTACCATCACTGCTCGGCCCCTTTTTTCTTAATTCGTAGTTCAGTCGTCGCTGTAGCTTCTCGTCCGGTATAATATCAGTCAGGCTGTGTTTACCTTCACTCCTCCTCCTCCTCCTCCTCCTCCTCCTCCTCCTCCCCGTGATCGCCAAGTCACTGTTAGACATGTTTGCTTAAACAAGCATGTAACTGTACTCGTGTTCCCCAATGGTGTTGTCAAGATTAATTCCGTGTTTTCCTAATGCATGCAAATGAGAAAGTTGTGTGCATTTGATTGTCAATAACGTGAAATACGGCTCTGCTCCCTAAATGCTGCCTCCGTTCAATATCCTATTAAAGTTGAATCAGAGATAACTTGGCGCGCATCAGGAAAGCAATCTGAAATTTGTGCTGACATTGATCCAGCAGGAAGGAGACCTATTGCTCCGATTAACACTGTTGCCCCAGGAGAGGAGTCCCTTGGCCATTAATAGCCCTCTGTCCTAGATTTTACTTAGACCATATAAAATGCTTTTATTTATGAGACACATCGCGGCAAATCATGGTGGACATCGTCGAGGAGTGCCAGCCGTTTTAACTATCCCTGGGAGCCGGGCTGTTGATCACAGTGTGTTTCATTTCCAGGTAATACCCCGGCCCCTCTTATTTTTCTATCTGTTAACATTACATATTTGCTGTTTGCACTGTGCAGACGATTATTCTGGCATCTGCCCCGTCTCTCTAGAAACTGGATTCAGTTGCATTTTTCTGCAGATATATTTCCTCCCACATTACATTTGTTTGTAACGCATACAGTTATGTTTATAATCAACATATTTTCTCCATATCTAGTTTTACTGTTGCTCCTTTTCAGCCCACCTAACGTAATAAATGGAGGGAAAAGGGTTTGATTTTAACCCGAATCATGATATTTCCCTAAACGTAACCAACAAATGGGTGAAAGCAATATTTAAAATAACACACAGAACATTCTCCTGACTATTAATCCTGTATCAGATTAATACCACCATCACCCCTACATCCTCTCACATGGACTTTGTTTGCTGTCACACTGTTACCAGACCAGGAGAAAATACCTTTCACTCAAAATATAATTTAAAAAATGCAGTTTAGTTAAATAGGAATGTAGTTTTTGGAAGATATTCTATGTTCAGTGACATTTGTCTGTGTGCTGATAAATATGTTCTTATACTGACAATGCTAACTTTAAAGCTAACAGCTCTGTATATGAAAATAAAAGTGCTGCTGCTGCAGATATTTATTGTACAGTAGTGGCGTCTCCATGTCTTTATCATGTAGGGAGACTTAATTTGATCGGGTACATTTCAACCATGTGATTTTCTCATAACGAACCTCTAACTGTATTGTTTGATTTTTACATCTCGCTCACTCATATGAACTCAAACACTGGGTTCCACTGGTGGCTTTTTCTTTAAAAACATGCAGGAACATTAATTCCTTGAGGAACCTAAAAACAATCAACATTTGCTTCAGTTGAACCAAGCGATGAAATAAAGAGTTCACTTGGTTCAAAGTGTTCACATGCAGCCTGCTGGCGTTTAATATGGTGTTTGGCCAGTCGCTGGTAGACGGTCGGCAAACACAGCGTTTGGTTCATTAGTGCTGATGATGGTTGTTTAGGTGTGTTGCCAGGGCGGCTGAACGGAGATGGGTCCACACAGGACCAGAGAAAGAACCTCCGGGTCTGTGCTGCTGATGGGGCACGCTTCGTTTAGACCACATGAAGCGTGGGACACGTTTAGCACAGGAAGCTACAGCAGGTGTTCTCTGAGTCACTACAACACGATTCAGTAACGATAAAGATGGTCAAGCAGGCCGAGAGAAAACGTCCTTGATGCAGACAAACGTGAAGGTTTAGGTTGTTGCTGATATGAATGTATTAATCCATTTATAATCGTAGTAATGTCATTAAAACAGCTCTGATTGCACTCTTACAGTAAATATTCAGGACAGGAGCATTAACTCAAAAAGGCTGACGAGCTAACAATTAATACTGAAGTAACTCTGGGCAGCAGCAAATTAAAAAATAAAAACAACTCTGAGGTTGATTCAAAATTCAGGACATTTGCCATCATCACTTATGAAAAATTATTATTATTATTATTATAGGTCAGATTGGTTCAAACCGTCGGTTGAAATCACTGGCAGAATGCATCACGGCTTGTCAGAGGTGATCATCAGCTGCTCTGTAGACATGTGAGCGACTCCTGCAGGTCCTGAGACCTTCTGAGATGTTGTCATGCACAGTGCCGGAGGATGAAGCTGAAGGCTCACATGAAAACCAGGTGATCGAGTCGTATTTTGGTTGTTTGATCGTAAATCATATTGAGAGAAGTCAGGTTGTGTTCTTGTTTCTGCCTCTTCTTAGGAAAAAAAAAAGCTTTGGAGTAGTAAAATATTCCAGCTATGTTTTGTTTTTGGAACAACCAGAAGAAACGTTAGCTAGTTCTCTGGTTTCTCATCTTTTATAAACTGTGTTTGAATAATAAGCTGATGATCATTAAACTTTTTTTCTTGTTGATTTGTGAGCTACAGCTTGAACACGTGGCCTTTAGCACCAGATAAGAGGAGATAAGGAGGCTCATATTTCTGGTTACTTTCACTTTCAAATCATCTCAGAACCAGCTAATGGGTGTCTTGACACATTTTAAACGGCGCACTAGAACATCTGTAAAATGCCATAGACCTTTTCCGAGCGTGCCAATTATTTGAATACCAGATGTGCGCGTGCTGCTGTAGTTTAATGCCAACTCAGGGGGAGGCTGCTGTAATTACACCCACTCAAAACGTGATTGTCTGATCTTAAAACGCAACCAAACGTATGTAGCGCGCGACGTAGCTGGAAACGACAAGTAGCTCATCCATTTCACAACACGACCAGACGCAGGGAGGAAGAAGATGACAGATCTTTGTTTTCGGCTTCTTTCTTTTTCTTTTTTTTTTAGAACTGTGGTCTCATCCATTTAATTATAAACACTGTGATAAGGGCATCTCCTTAGAACAAATATGACCAGTAATGAGCTATGGCATCACTGTTTATGCATGTCCTTGACATTCACTTTGAGAAGAGGCAAAGGGGGTAACGGCATCCTTCTAAACAGATCTTTAAAGTCCACTGGAAGGGATAAATGTCAGTGGGCCTCGCTGAGAAATCGGCGGGCTTTTTTTTTTTTTTCCTCTTCTCTGACCTTCACTGTGTCTACTCTAAAGAGAATTAACAGGATATTAATAAATAAGTGTTATGTATACCATGATGAAAGCGATCCCCAGAGACAGATTGAATATGTCTTCCATAAAAGCATGCCCTTAAACTGACAATTAATTAGTGTGTTTAGGTAATGATAAATAATTAATTAGTGTGACATTGAGGGACTTCTGGGACAATGCGACAACCGGATAAATTACCGAGCTTCAACATTAGCTGAATAATCCCGAGACTGGAGCCCACGCCGCATAAATCCATCGAGCATTTGAATATCAGTGTAATCTAATTGGTGTCATCATATCTCTCTTGGCAAGAGCCTCGCCTTAGGACACTGTTTGGCTGCTCCAGTGGAAGTGTACTGTGAACAGATCAATAGATGTAGTGAGCATGATTATGTTACGATTATACACTGGAGAGAGAGAGAAAGGTGATCTGAAGAGAGGTACCACACCTCTTGGCACGCTTCCTTCGGCTGAAGCAGCTCAGCGGGAAACAGAGCGGTCAGCGAGCTTGGCTGCAGCCCTGCTTTAGGACCAGCTGGCTCCGGAGCAGAATTAGAGCCTCCCCCCTTGTTTCCACCTGCCGTATGCTGCTCAAGTGTTCCAAATCAAGCCATTATTTGCTTCATTTCCTTGCTGTCTGACTCAGCTTGCCAGTAAGTCAGCTGCGCACCCCTATAGCATGACATCTCGCCGCTTAGACAAGCCGGTCTGGAAAAAGATGCACTTATTCCACCAGCGAGTCCAAATAATTAGTATGTGGCTGAGTTTCCACCGGCGTTAGCAGTAGGACCAAAATGTCAGCATGAATTTTGCTCTTTAAAAATCCTTTCAAAATGACCACAGCAGAGCTTGTTTTTTTATTCGCACGCCTCTGAATAATTGAGCTTTTTTTGGAATTTGGAATTCAGCTATGATGTGTAGGATAAATCAGATCCTCGCCCAGCTCCTGATGATGATACTCGGAAGGGGTCACCTTTAACCGGGCCTCTCTCTAATGCAGGTTATGGAGGACGGCGGCCTGATCTCACCAGACATCGCCTGTGTACAGAGTAGATGCCACTGAATAAATAAAACCCTCACCCTTTCAAACACCAGTGTAAGATGCAGGGATTAGCATCTCATTAAACACTACTCGCACTTGTGGTATGTGGACAAAGTAAGAAAGAGGGACTGTTTGAGGTCTGTGTGCTTCCTCTTTCATGGACACTATGAGCTTGTTAGAGGCTTGATCACCTCTCCTGTTAAACCAGCGGCATTATTCCAAAAATACCGTTCTAGAGATGTTTATCAGGACTATTTTAAAGAGGCAGAATTCACACTTGTCATTCTTTAAAAGAAGGCTGCTAGAAGTGCAATCGAGAGAACGCTCACACTGAAAAACTTGGTGACAGTTTGCTTCTGAGATAAATTGGCCACAGCAAAAGTATCTCCTGCTGGTGGCCAGTCTGTGTTATCTGTGCCATGAACATGCAATTTCCCCTTGATTGTGCTCCCCACGGATAAGTAAACACATTCAGCAGAGCAGTAAACCACAAAAGACAAGCACCCCCCAAAAAAAACAAAAAAACAACAACACACAGTAGTAATAATGTGCCTGAAGAGACAAATTCAAACCCAAATTCACAGAGATTCAAAAGATTTTAGCCGCTCAGGTTGTCAGCCTGCAGTAAAGACGCGGTGGGTTTTCGGAGGAGTCATTTATTAAGATAAAACTTGTTGTCAGTTTGTTCTTCCTGCTTGGCTCTGAAGCAAAAAAAACCTTTACATCACGCTGATTTCCTAGATGTCTCTGGGAGATGCACTACAGCTGACAGATATGAATGAAATATGAAATGCCTGGACTGCCTGAGCAGCCCGGACACCATCCTGCACCGCCACCTCAATTTAAGCGTACAAACAGCACTTTGCGGCGTTGGATGACTGGGTTAATGCTGCAGAGCTGCATGGAGCGACGTTTTAAAAAGGACTTTAATGTCGCTATGTTCCCAGGTGTGCTGCAAGTTCCTCCGGAGGGATTTTATTCCCGTACGGATTGTGAAACATGGATTTCCATATCTGAGGTGAAATGATATTCCTGGCTCTATACGCCGTGAATGGAGGTGGCGGCGTGTGTTTTGATTGAAATGGCAGCGGCGTGTTTACCTCTGGCTGTTGATAGGACCATAATCTCCTCCCAGCTCTGAGGACTGTGTCTTGTTAGCGAGCAACACTATCATAAAAATCTCAATGTCACTATGAGCGGCGCGAGAAATCACACGGTGAATTTTACCCAAGTCAAACTGCCTTTCCTTGTCATCATGTAGGCAGAGTCTGAAATTAACTTTTTAGCTCGCTGCCAAGGGCTGCGCGCTAAAAAATTACCTGCCAAGAATACCACCTCTTATCAGGCAAAATAATGACTTTTCTCATACGAGTCCATGGCCCTGCAACTCCTTAGCCTCTTTTAAGCAGAATTTAATACACACTCATATAATCATTTGTTTTCTCACTTATTTTTTTTTTAATCATCTCACCTGCGACGTACAGTATTCACAGCGGAGCGGCGTTAATTTAATAACGTGACATTTGTTCACGACGGTTCACCGAGCAGCCGGCTTTGGGTTGTTTGGCTTTACTCAAACGTCTCACGAGTTGATTCCACCGTGAGCAATATTAAGCCCCTCTTCCCGCTGACAGGTTAGAAAGGGGGTTTTTGTTCGAGCACATAGTCAACAGTCCATTAAAGATTTTTGAAGCTGATACAAAAGGGCAAACATAGCATAAAAACAAGCGAGAACACAAAACCCCGGAGCCGCTGCTTGTTGCTTTGTGCGACTCGGTAGAACCGTATAGCGTTATTGAAGATTCAAATGGCATAAATATAATAAATAAACTGAGAGCTTTTAGGCTGTGAGACAAATGTTTGCATTCTTTTTGGTTCAGCCTTTATTGGAGGAAGCAAAGAGCACTTTTTTGTCTCTTGGCTAAAACCAACCTGTGACCGGTTAAGTTTTAGTTTTTTGCATTAAAATAGCTTTTCTACGAGGATGTGAGCAGCATACCAGCCGGTCCGACTGCAGAGCCGGCGCCGGCGGATGTTCCACCTGATTGCTTCCTGGAACAAAGACTAAAAATGATACATTGTTGTCCTTGGGTTCTGGTCCATTTGGGGGTCACAGTGACATATTAGAATCCAAATGAGCTAAACGTGAAGTTACGTGGACTGAAAGATAACCGTTTCATTTGACAGCTGTGGCGACTCGCCGCCCTGCATCATGAGCATCACATGGACTGTGAGCCGAGATCAAAACACACTTAATTTTAGTGACTGACGGCGAGCCGGCGCCGTACGGCTTTATTTACCCTCTGCGGTGGTCACAAAAGAAAATCGTGGGTCGCAGGCGTCGCTAATGACGGATGCGTCGGACTTCACATGTTAAGGAATAATCACAGACACACAACCGGAGCCGTCAGATGAAAACAGTAATTTGCATTCTGTGTCGTACCAACAGTCAACTTTAGCTCGTTTAACTTGGACCACAGCTGAACCGGAACCAAGTAAAATAAATAAAATAACTATTTGAATTATTTTTATTACACTCTTTTACTCTTTTTTAATGTAAAACTCAAATGTTTTTCTCTTTCTAAATAACCAGATGCATGTGTCTTAACTGCATTGATTTTGTTATTTTTAACCGTTTACTCACCAGTTAACGGGGTAATTAATTTAACCATTTCACCCCTCTCCCCCCACCACCCTCTCGGCATTGTTCCTTTCATCACATCCTTTTTTTTCTCTGACAAATCCTGCTTTTAATGAGCACCCCACTTTAACCAGCGTTGAATTCTGCTGCTTGGTTTTTCCACCTAGAACTGCCTGAGATTCCAATTTTTACAGTAATGCATTTAAAGCAGCCCCCTTGAGACGCGTTTCATTCTCAGGTAAAGGTGGAATTTGTGCATCGCTGGAAATGCACAAAAACCACGAAGAGGCGCCGTCACGTCACAAAAACTGGATATAATTGTCATCCTAGATTGAAATCAAGGAGGTTTCTGGCCTCTGACTCGTAGCTATGCGGAGCTCTCCTATCGGCTAACGTTTGCATCGTCGCAGATAATGACTGAGTTGTCTGCCTGTTTGTGCAGTTAGCATTAGCAAGGATCGAATGTGTTATTGTGGTAATTTAAAAGGGAAGAGAAAGGGCATGATCATATGATGGAAAAGTGGTGGGAGGCACCGTCGTCCTCTCCCGAGGCCTGTCATGTAATTTCTTTTTTGGATTCACGGCCACAGAGAAACGTTATGAAACAGAACAGAACTGAAACCAAAAGGCTCCGGTTGCTCAGCACCAGCAGCCAGCGTTAAAACACAAGTTGAAATGTTACGGCTTTGTATGGGCTGAATAATAGAGAGCTACTCAGAGCTGTTGTTTTTTTTTTTTTCCTTCATTGTGACTGGCAGACAGCGTGCGGAGGCAAAGCGGGGACATGAGAACAGATGCATTCAAATGCTGCTGTCCTTATTACCGGGTGGCAATGAATCCATCAGTTACACTTCAGGGCTGTGATTGGCTGTAATTTGTTCTTTTAGTTTAGGATAGAAAATGAGAACTTTTCTTGAATGGACTCCTGCTTCAAATTTCAATGTCATTAATTAGTGTTTTTCTGTTAGAAGATATTATTTGGTGTTCGATAGGAATTGAATGCTCGCTGTAAAAATCCCTCGCTGAATGTTTTATTCTCAGAAAACACACATGGCGTCACTGTAAATGCGATGATTCAAACAATCCTAAAGCTGATAACTCCCCCCGTGAAATATTGATAAGTGTGTCGGGGAACTACTCCTCCAAAAAGTCTCTCTGTGCTGAAAAAGTTAAGATCATTTGATCACCCACCTCAGAGACACCCGCAGCAGTGATTTACTCGCTGTATTTTATTTTATATTTTATCCGGCCCATCATCTATCTTGGCCCGCCGCATGGAGCCTGGATTTGCCCTCTGTATTCTGTCTTCCAGATTACAACAGGTTCAGCAGCCTGTCCGCCGCCCACCACTCAGCTGAAGCCTTCTGTGGGGCCTGTGAGACGTGGCTCGGCGCCGATGAGCCTGAGATGTTGCTCGAGGTTTAATCCCCACACTGTGAGAAATGAGGTCCTCCTGCTCTCCCTCTTGCTCCTGCAACTTTGATCAAGCCCTAATGTGATTAGGCAGTGACCCTGACATGACTGGCCCGGGAACTTGTAAAAGAAGCCCGGGGAGGGGGGGCGGGCAGAGCGTCTGATCTGACCAGTAAACCAGGAGAAGAAAGGAATTATTCTGAAGGTGTCTTTTCTCTGTTGCTGCTCTGCCTTGTGGGTAATAAAGGTTTCATGTATTCGTTTTACCCAGGCAAAAATTGCGATCTATAATGACCTGACATTTCTTTTTTAAAACTAGCCAAGAGGCTCATGATTTGAATGTTAACCAGGGCTTTACTTGACGTAAGGTGCAGTCTACTGGGAGGAAGCTTCCTTTGAATTCTGCAGGATCTAGGCTCCTTTCAGCTGAGTCTTCATGGTAAATTAATGTAAATCTTCCACCGCCCGTATTACGGAGCAAAAATATTTGTGCATGCCTCCTGTCATTGCGGTGCATCTGTGTCAATAACAGACTACAACACTTTTCCGTTATTCACATGAGACTGCACAGACATGTCTTGTTCACAGCCGTGCGCTGAGCCTGTTTACTGTGTCGTGTACTCGACTGCTCCCATATGTGAGCCACATTATTCTTGCCGTCAACTCGCTGATGATGTGTGGGGTGAAATGCGCTGCCTTAACTTCAGAGGCCAAATGTGTCAAGTCTCGATATATTAACTTCACTCTAATGGACTTTATCAGCCATAGTGCAGAAAGTCATGGAGATTAGAGCGAGAGGGAGTGGATGCTTGATTATTTTTGCATTCTGTTTGGTTCCCCCGCACCGTGTCAGCAGCTGCATGAGGATGCTCAAAATGCCTTTTGGAGACGGCTGAATGTGGCGTTACCTGCATCCTGTGTGCTGATGTGGAGGCTGGCCGCAGCCCCGCAGCATAATGGGCCGGCTGTGATTTACCACCATTTCTCAAATATACGGTGCTCTCAATGTGTTTGCTAATGAACGTGTTCAAGCACCGAGCCGCATCATCACGCAGAAGTGAAAGCATTACATTCCACATGTATCCTGTGTTCTTAAGTATTTCAGTCCGCCGCTCCGGCTCGAGGACCCACCTATGCATTGTGCATTCCTCGCTAGCAATGGCAACCCTAAAGGGACAATGTCAAAGAAGAGACAGAATGTGAAAGATGTCCTGTACAATTGGCAGTGAGATGGAAAAAGATGCCGCACCACAAGGGATCCTTTGCCATTAGTCTAGAATGAGGGAGCTGGTGCGGAATGGAAATAGGCTGATTTACAGACATGATGGTGCTTTGGATCAAGAAAAATGTGCTGAATCACTCACGGTGTTGGTTGCATTCAACATCTACATCAAGACAGAACGCAAGCAAATAAAATGTTGTTTAGCGCACATTGAAACGTGGATGTGGATCTGATGAAGCCCCACAGCTAATAACCAGGACGGCGTCTGTGGCAACTTCAGGCTGCCACATCCAGTACATCAGGTTCTGATCCAGTTTTTAATAGTGGCACAGCTTTGACTGATAGAGACAATACAGCAAATGTGACGACACTGACAGTTCAGTCGTGCATCAGCTGCATCCCTGCTCTATATTAGCCCTTAAATTGGACAATACCAACACATTCTCACTCCCAACTTGCATGGTCATGGCTCCTGGGCATCAATTTTAGAATAACTGGACCCCTTCAGCTTCATTTTCCAACATTGGCAGATAAGACAGCATAACGACTGACTCAGGAGGTTGGACAGGTGGTGCTGGGATGAGTCACACACGACACCGTCACCCATAACGCTGGGATTCATGTCTCATGTTGGATTGTTGTTTTTAATCTTTTTGTTTTGTTTACATTGTTTTCTTGTTATTCTTTTTTTCATTTTCACTCTTTGGTTAAGTTCAGGCATCAGAGGTACCTGGTTAGATGCAGGAAAAGATCTTCCTGTGGGTAAAAACAGACCCGTTCACCGTGTTAACAGCCGTCACCTGCCACGTCCACTTTCTGATCTGCTGCCTGCAAACGAGTGACACCGACATCAGCAGCAGAGGACGTTTGGCTGCAGTCTAATGGTGTCTGTTTCAGATGTTGAGGGAATTCTACAGTCAACCGGAGTCTCTCGAGCGACGCTGCATTTTGCATTTTTTATTTTTCAGAGGCTGTTTGTATTGAGCTACTCTGCAGCATTATTTTACACAGGGGGGCAGAAAACACATCTGAAGACAATTTACCAGTGAACGCTGTCTGTGTATAAGAGTCTGAACTGGTGTGGCAGGATGAGTCGCAGTGCGCCTACGTGTGAGATTCGTTTCATTTGTTGTGATTGAAAAATGATCAAAAAACATCCAAACGAGCGTGGCCCAATTATTCAGCTAAATAAACACTGTGACATTCACGCCGCCCTACGTCAGGCTGTTTGATGAATTCTTTCACATGTGTAGTCAGCCTGCCCTTCATGTTCTGGAGGTTCAAATCAAAGTTTACTCGCCAACAACCAGTCGCTGTCATTTAGCATATGCTCACGATCTCTAATAAGTGCATACTATTGAATGCTAAACGGTAGTTTCTGTGCACTGCGCGGAGCAATTAGCTCCAAAAATGTCTACTTTAGGATTGATTTCGTGCACACGTCTGTCAAATGAATCATTACGGCTTCGTGGTTGAGTCTGGTAGTTTTGGGAAAGTGTTCTGATGTGAATTAAACAGGTCGAAATTGCACGTGTGAGGCATGAATAGCGCAGCGTCGGTGCAAAATTCAGAGCAAAGGTTATCCTCCACAACTAGTTTCCTTTGAACATCAGCTTTTGCTTAGCGTGCTACAGCAGAGCGCCGGCCGCCTCACTGCATCTCCACTCCTTCCACTTTCAGCAGCGTCATCTGAGGCCGCGCCGGGCTCGACAGGAACATAAACCATAAGAGATGCCTGTGTGGTGGCCTTGATATATCAAGCGATAAATACATCATTTGAGCAAGGGTCATTTATTTGCCTCGCTTATCTTGAGATTGTTTTTTCTGCGCAGTGAATGTACGGATCATGGATTGAGTCAATTATAATGAACAGTCTCTGGTGTTAAACGCTCACGGCGCTGTGGCGCTTCTGTCGTCAACTTCCAAGAGTTCACTTGTCAATTGTTTTTGGACGAAGCGCGTTTCTGTTGGAGGCAAAGCTGAAACTGGAACTTCTTGTTTCTGCTCCAGAAGTAAGAAACTCATTTAAAATCCCTCTGACATTTACAACTAAACTAGAGCTGCGGCTTTGGAACAGAGCCTTTGTCGACATTATGTCCTGGAACAGTTTCTCAAAACTGTTTTTTTTTTTTGCAGCCTTTAACAAACATCAGTCCAAACATATACGCCTGACATTTAGACTTCAGAGCAAAGTATTGATGGACTTTTGGAATATGGATGGAACCATTACAGCGATGTAAATTACCTGCGCTGTTAGTTTCTTTTAGGCTTTCTGTACTTTTTTCACAAATTATTGATAAAACTTTGTAGAAATCACAAAGTGTTGGTTTGTTTTGGGTTTTAGAAAGTAACCGTCATGCTTCATCTGTTTTCACAAAGACCACTGAGATGTAGAATAAATTCATCCCTGTCATCCAACAGTGACGTTCCTGTACAGCTTAACCGCATTCCCAGTTAAGTTTTAAGAGAAACCGACTTTATTTTTTCTATGACACATCATATTTTTGCCGTTTACCTTATTTTTTCTGCGCTTTTTTGTACCGTATTAGTTGTACTCGGACATTGCGGCACCATCGAACTCTGAGTCTTTCCTCCCGAATCACAATCTCGCTGTTCGTTGAGGTCATGCGCCTCTTTTGAGAGAAATTGCGTTTCTTTCAAAACATAAATGAGAATACAGATTAGTTTTATAGGGGTGTAATTTTGAGAGATGGGGCTGGATAAATGAGAGATTGGCGGTGGATCGGAGGTCAGCCTGGACATGACATCATGACTTTGGCTTCCTGTGACTCAGGAGACAGTTAAAGATGGAGCAGAGCTAAAGTGGGCAGTAACTCATCGGAATCGGTGGCAGAATATTATATCGATAAATTTCTCCTGTGTTGGTCCTGTCCTGAAATTAAGAAACACAGACTTTTTTTTTAAAATGCAAAAAGATAGTGCCAGTCGGCTAATTCAAAGTCAGACACCGTCCTCCGAACTCAGACATCACCGAGGTACCCAGAAGTCCACAGATTTACAGCGATCCGTGTCTGATAGGGAAGAAAACTCAGAGGAAAGCTACGAGGAACATCTTTATTCTGTGATTCCTCGGTGCGTTATTAACTTTTATTTGCAATACACACCTGAGATAAATCCTCCCAAAGTCCCGCTGAATCCAGAACAATGCGCATCATGTCTGTGTTGTGAGTTTGTGAGTCGAGCTGTGGCGATCCGTGGACTGTGTGTCACTGAGAATGATGCAGCTCCGGTTAGTTATTGTGGTTTAAGGTGTTGATCAGGAGCATAACCACTCAATGTTTTTGCCTCAAGTCTCCCTTCCCCTCTTTAAGACTCTCAGCAGGAGAATTAAGATGCAGTAGTTGGAGAAAACGGCTTATTGTTTGATAAATGACTTTGCAGACTTGTGCTACATTTGCTCCTGCGCTGCTGGTGTGCACACTTCTGCTTCTCACGTTGGAGCTCTGGCCTCAAATATGAGGCATAAGGCAGCTCTCCACTCCGCCCAGAATAGAAAACATACTCGTTTACATCCCACACAGAGTGGGCAAGACATCCCACCTTCTCCCGTGTTGGCCTTTTGTTGCTCCTGCTCTTGAACATTATACAAACATATACCTGCTCTCAGCGGCGTCGTGGGCTAGTACATCAAACTGAGACCTCGAGGTAGTTCTAAGGCAGTGTCGTCCCCGAGGGAAGTCAATCAAAGCCTCCCAGCAGGGTGAGCCATTTCTCCAAGCCCAGCCTGATCATTTTCCCTCTAATATCCCCAGTTCCAGCAGCTCAGAGGCTGATCAATGTTGTTGAAAACAGAAAACTGTCCATTCTGTCTGGGAGCGGTGGGTGAAGTGAAAAACACACTGAATTGATTACTTTGTAAATGGAAGCTGGGGGTAGACTGTGTGACACCCATGGTTTCCCCCCCACCCGTCCTCCTCAAAACACGTTCCCTATCGCCTTCATCACAACCAAATTAGCAATTCAGAGCGCGGCCCTGGGGTTGCCGAGTGCTTATGTGGATGCCCGGTGTGATGAAGGCTCACATTTGTTTCCTGTCACTGACCTGTCAGTCACTCGGCCATTAGAGCCGACGGCGGCGCCGGTTTTAACCTCGAGTAGTTGGAAAGACGTTTGCAGTCACCGACGAGAGAAAGACGGGAAGAAAAAAGGGGAATAAGAGGAGAAATGTTTACGGACGCCGACCACTCCCCCTCATCATCCCCACACACACACAAACAAAGCGGGCATTATGTCATCAAGGCTTTCAGGGAGAAATGCCCTTTACAAAGTGGTGAGCTGGCACACGCTGCCAGCAGATCCCACGGCCAGAGACAGTCGCCCTGTTTTTAAACATCATAATGTGGAATCAATATTTCTAATTAGCACTTCTAAAGCAACCCAAAGCACTTGTCAGATTTTTTAGATTATATTTTCCAATGAGTGGATCAATTATCTGTTTGAAGTGCTTCTCAGCCTATAGCAGCTTCACCGCAACAGAAACATGAGGTTTAGCCCCAAAGCGCTCACGTCACATAATGTTGATTAGGCACATTGGAAATGGCATTTAATTCTGTACATCAAGCAGATCCAAATATGAACAGCAGGTGTTAAATGAGATTCGGCGTGAGGAATGCCAGTGAGCTGATGAGGAGGGAAACAACGTTTTGTGTTATGCAGGAGGTAATTTTATATCCGGTATTTACAGATACTCGACGCCTTCTGCCTTACAGTGTCTGCTAAATGCATATTGGCCCAGTGGCGTGAATTCAAATAAGAAGTTTAAACTTACACAGACAGTTGTTCCCCTAATTTTTCATTCGTTAAATGAGCCCAGAGTTAAAGGTAAAGAAGAGTCTGTCAGCGCGCTGCATTATTAGAGCAATGTGATCGTAGTTGGCCGAGGAAACACTAAAGCGAACAAAACGCGGCTATAAACTGACAAAAAGAAATGACAACTCCAGCTACAATTAGGAGATCACATGGTACCGAGAAACATTCAGCTAAAAAGAAAACAGACAATATGGCCCATGAGTAGGAAGAAAAAAAACAAATTAATAATTATTCTAGGTTTTGGCACCAGGGGAGACGTATTATCAAAGAGAGAAAATTAAAATTACATTTTGTAATTACTGTCTTCATAAAAATGGGTTTTATGACATATTGCTCATTTAAACCCTGCGGTCACTGGGTGTTAAAAAAAAAAAAAAAAGAAGTGTCATATTGGAAAAGTTCTTTCTCCAGATCAGCTCCCCGAGGAAACTTCTTACTTCCTCAAACCCAATATAGCTCCGCTTGCTGATGGCCACGTCCACCGACCGGAGACGGTAGTGATGGCACAGCTGGATGGGCCGTCAGTCTGCAGGTGTTAACAGCTCCGTGCGCCTCCAGGTTTACATTTGCATTGATAATGTAAACTACTGTCCAAATAATAACGAGAGTGCAGAGTCATTACTGCCAACACGGCAGCGTAGTGATGTCGACCAACGCAACAGAAACGAGTGTGAAATACGCCCGCACGTCTCTCCTCGAATAAACACTCTGACCGGCATCTGCATGCTCGTTAAAACCTGTGTTATGTATTGATGTTATGAGCAGATCTGCTAAACCACACTTTGTGAAATTACTGCTCAGACGGCAAATGGACATAAGCCAGCAAGACGGGTGTCTGTTTACCGTTGCATTTATTAATATGGATTCTAAGAGGGTTTAGCTGCTGCAGACGATTATGAACACAAACATCTTCATGCTACATCATGCATCCATGTGTCTCCAAACTGTGGCGTATCAGAGCCACCCAACTGGTTCAGTGTCACTAATGATGTCACTAATTTCTAATGAAAGAGTGTCAGTGTGCTAACAGTGTTCTGCAAAAGCTGGTGTCCTGTATCTCCATCCAGGCCTCCTTATAGCACATCAGATCTATTTCAAAACAATGCAAATGAGGACGACCGATTGTTTGCATCAGTGTTTACTCGCAGCCTTCTTCTTCTTCTTCTTTGCTATATTTCTGTCTGTACTGTTAAACCGTCAGCGGGGGTGCACGTCCTGCCGCGTACGAGCGACCTCGTGCGTGCAAAACAAACGGTTGCTCCACACTGCTGCTAGTGGTGGAAACCTCCACAGGGTACCTTTGCACTGACAGCGTTTTTAACCTGCTCTCTCTTTTTTTTTTGCTCCGGTGCAGCGTAAGCACCTTTAAACACAACATTAACATTTCATCCCTCGATAAGAATCCGCTGATGTAGTGAATTAGTTAGCGAACAGTTGCTCATTTACACATCCGGCAAATTACATCAGCGCTAATTCGTCATGTCCAGCATCTCCTTTTAGCCCCGTTTTGTTCTCTACCGCCTCCTGATGCTGCCTTTCTAGCTGCTAAACGCTCCACTATGTTCCCCGGTTTGCCAGCAGTTTTTTTTTCGCTGTGTGCCGTTTGCCGCTGGGCACCTACTGTTCAGTCAGTCTTTACAGCTTTGTTGTCTGAAAACAGCTGCCAGGTGGGGCTGGAAAGAAACCGAGCAGAGAGAAGGAACAAAAAACTGTTAAGTTAAAGCCGAGTGCAGCTAAAGCAAAGCGAGACGCCGTAGGAACACGTCACTCGATGTATTGTTCAGAAAACATCGATTAGAAGACTTTCTGGAATAATACGCGATTCATCGGACACGTCGGTTTGCAGCTTTTCCACACTTTTGTATGTTTGATTTACCCACTTTTCTTGAATTGTCACTCGATCGATGTACTCTGAAGACTCCCACCGGTTCTGGTGCTAAACGCTGATGAATAAGAATCATACGTGGGGATTACTGCTGCAGTGGACTCTATCTGTTGGTTTTGAGGTTGTGTTCATCCTAACCTTCATTTGTATAATGACATTCTGCCTATGCCGCCTGCATAAAACAGGCTAATCAACGTGGTTTTTTTTCCTTCCACATTTTTTTTCCCCGCCAGGTCCATATAGGATGACAGCTCATTGTGGCTGCACAGTCCTATTAAATTCAATAGTGCTCATGTCACCGCGGGTTTTATATATGTGCTGTTTGTCCACTGCTGACCCTAATTATTTAAATGTAGCATTAATCCTCAGAATCCGCAGGA
This sequence comes from Stegastes partitus, assembly GCF_000690725.1. Lineage (NCBI taxonomy): Eukaryota > Metazoa > Chordata > Actinopteri > Pomacentridae > Stegastes > Stegastes partitus. The sequence goes on from NW_007577822.1 coordinate 503,687, forward strand.
TTGTGAAGCTGAATTAGGGTCAGCCAGAGGTTAATGATGGGCAGAATCACCTGGGTGGTTCTCGGTCTCTCCACAAACCTCCATTTAACGCTGTGTGATTATAGCTCGTCGGCTCACTTCACAGATTCCTGTAAACGTTTGTGTGTGTGTGTAGGGCCGGTTGTAACCTTTACTTTGTGAAAATATTGTTTGTATGTTTAGGCCCGCTGCCAAATGCTTCTTTTATTTGACTTTTTTTTGTGTTTGTCAAATGTTATCAGCCACACAAACAGCCCGTCACACAGAGCTGCTTAATGGCACCGGCCCCAGTGGGTGAAGTGTCAATGTTTGACTGCTTTTGATTTGTGTCAAAAGATTGTGAGCGTCTGATCTTTCGCCGTGCTATAGTCTAATCAATAAGAACTTGGGTGGCCACTTACATGTTCTGCATGAAAGCATTCATTCGGCTGCGTTTCCTTGAAAACAAAGCGCCGAGGAAATTGAGTGAAATTTAGTGGAAAAAAACCGGTTGAGGTGGTGCAAAAAAAAAAAACAGTGAATACTAATTCAATAGTACTTGAAAGCCTTTTGATGCAATTTTGATGTGAGTTTTTCTTTAGGCTACGATGCAGTCTGCACAATCAACAGCTCTGTGACTGGAAGGTGAGTACAAAGTGCTCCGACAACGTTATGCTAAATAATCAGAGCAGACCTCACAGGTATTTCTGCTGGCAGATACTCTGCTTGTTTGCTTTCTGCTGCTCTGGATGAGACTCTGTGGTCGGGACATGTGCCTGCACGGTGGTCAAATTACCACAAGACGAAATGACGGCGATAATGATGAAATACTTGATGATGCCCGGGCTGCACTGGCTGAAAGGACGCCGCTAATTAACATGGAGCGGATCCAGTCTGAAATGCAAACCTTTTGAAATAATACCTCAGAAAGCAGCTTTAATCTGTCACAAATGAGGTTTTCTGGAAATGCGGCACAGTTCACTCCAACATGTGTGACTGTAAACTAGAAGTCTCACTAAATGTCACGGATAGAGAGCGTTTAGCGTTCCTCCCGAAGCGTTTTGTCATCAAGGTTTGTGTCGTCGTTCAAACTCTGAATCTGAAGTCGAACCTGGATGCTATCGGGCGCTGCATGAAATTGAATTTCAGTGGGAATATCATTACCCTTCATGTTTGTTTTTGCTCTCCATCCCACTTTTTAGCTGTTTTGTCAGCAGTGCTCTCTGAGTGTTGACCTGATTTAAACATAACTAAACCAATAATTACGTGGCTCAAACACAAATTTGGATTATAGGGCGATTGTGCCAAAACATCATTCAACTCAGTCACTGAATCTGTTGTTGTCGTCTCTGACATATCGACACTCAGAGAACCGAACACGTTGCTGCTCTCTTCACATCCAGAACGAGCCTAAAGTCTCACCTGTTTGTGATCCTAATAAGGAGATCAGGCAGCCTGACAAGAAGGGCTTTAACTTAATTAATAACATGTCATGGCTTAGCTGGCATACATGTAGTATTAAATGCCCTACAGCTCCAATCAAGTCTAACACGACGGCACTGGTAGCCCGTGACTTGGCATAAGCAGTATCTAAGGAAGAGTGCACGGGGCCCAGGGGTGCACTTGATTTGGTCATCAACATAATGAGGTAATTTTAAACAGATTGCCGCTGAGACAGATAATAGGCACATCATCAATGTGCCTGCCTGACCTTTACTAACAAAGCATAAAACTGTCCTGCTCGGGCTTTATGGCCAGGTTCTCAGGGCACTATTGCATTAAGCCTTCATAAAGTGATGAAGTTTCCAGACAGCTTTCACTTCGTCCAAGTCGTTAGAACTTATGTAAAGTAATATGGATGCATTAATTACTGTGTCCTTTTCAGAGATTGCATTTCAATATCTTTTGTGGGGGTTTTTTTTCCCCAGTTATTTGCATTAAAGGTGAAATCTTTTATGTAAATTAAACTGAAGCTTTAACCAAAGTGTTATATAGGTCTCTAAACAACATACAAGTAAATCTATATAATGGCTCATTTCTCATGTGTACAACAGGCTGAGGTTTAGCAGCGCTTTTCTTTTTTTTTAATCACAATTTTACAGTTCAAATGTATTTATTTTGTAAATAATGCACATCTTCCTTCACCCTGAGTCAGCTGGGATGGACTCCAGCCCCCTGCGACCCTCGTGAGGATTAAACGCTGTATAGACAATAAATGGATCAATGGATGTACCTCTTATTTTTTATCCCAATATATTTTTTTCTGAACCCCTCAACCCACAGTCAGATTTGTAATCTTTTAAAAGTTAGAACCTGTAAAAACTGAGAGGATCAATCGATAAATAAACTCTCAGATGGTCCTTGAGCTGCACGTCTACGATTACTTTGGAAAAATGCACCAAGTTTAAGCCTCAAATTGTTGTTTTTTATCTAAATCTATTTATTTTATATGTCTAATTTGAAAATTTTCCATTCGCATGAACCAGAAGTTTATAACAATAGATAAATAAAGAATTATATTGTCCTCAGTGACACAAGCAGCAGGCTTATGACAGAAGTTCAGGGACAGATTGGACACAACTATGGACAAAAATTAAAAATATAAGTAGTAAAATATTTATGGTGTGTAGAGTCACCATCGTTTCCAGTGTTGGTAACCATTGGTTCCATTTTTTATACGATACTCAAAGAAATTCAACTTTCCTTTTCTTTGTGATTTACGCCATTAGAAGTGTGTCATCCTGAACAGAAGACGTTTTTGAATTGTCTCTGCTTCTGGTTTCTATAGAGGAACAGGACTTTATATGTCAGTAAACAACAACCTCACAGTGAATAAAAACGATTCAGGAGCAAAAGCTGTTCGCTGAGGGTTCATGTTTTCAATCTGTGTGTCTGCAGAAACAGCAAATTAGCGCCGCTACTGAAAATATATCTAACAATATGCAAGACGTGTTCAGAAAAACATCCACGTAAATAAAGTTAAATTTTCACTACAAATTAAATTCAGCTCCTGAAGAGGAATAAACATTTCACAGCAAGTCCATCCAATATTTGAGCAGATTCTTCAATCCAGACTAAAGTGCTGGATCAATACAGCAAATTAATTTCTAAAGTGGCATTTTGAAAAATGAAAAGTTTTATTTCATCTTCCCTGAGAACCTGTTAATATTTGCCTTCGTTCGGTGTCCCTTCAGAATGACTCCATGTTCAACACGGGGACGGATCCACCCCGAGATGAAACTGCAGCACATTAAATGGTGGAACTGGCAGTCTGAGCCTGTTATTTACTTTGGACAAATTGACAGCCTCAAATAGAAACTCTGCTCTGACTGATGTTCTCATCTTAGCGCGCTGCTCAATGAAAGATGCAGGCTCTATCTCTGGTCAGTGAAAAATTGTGGAGTGCTTTTTGCGTAGATATGCCAACTTGTATGCACTGACAACTCTCAGCGGGGCTTAGACTGATCTGGTGGAGCCGTGTGATTTTCTCTATTTTATTTTTTACCTGCTGCACCGGCTTTCTTTCGCCGGTGACGACTCGAGGCTCTCGCTGCCCGGACGTCTGTTTTAGGAGGAAAAAATGTCGCACGGAGGCAACACAGCTATTTTAATAAGCACAATAAACGAGGTGCGGTTTGAATCGGACATAGCTCGACGTGTTCTTTGGGATCTGTGCCAATCTCAGCACTGACTTTAGACTTTTGAGAACCAAAATCAACCTTACATTATCTTGTACAGGAATTCATAACAAAACAAATAAAATTGTCCAAAGAACAAATGTAATAATAGAGCATAATAGTCCCCATGCATCACGGCTTGTTATGATGCCTGTTATCGACATCCCAGACATTAGTCATCATAGACAAATGCTCAGTGTTGCTGGCAACAGACATTAGAGAGATGGAAGACAGCAGAATGACGGAGAATGCATCGTCCATATTTTTCTTACAGCCAAACCTCTGACTGATTTGTTGCACTTTCTCTGCCCAATTAAACACTTTTCCATGTAAAAAATGGGATTTCTATGATGACTTTCTGTGTATTAATCTGATCCGACATGTGTTTCGCACTCTCATGTGTCTGAACGTCACATTAGTTCTGACATGTTGTCATTTTCTCATACAGCCGGTGAATCATCAAATGTTTTTATCAGTTACATATTCTTGCTCCCCAAAAAAAAAAAAAAGAAAAGTTTTATGATGTTTTCAAAACGATGGTGTTGCTCAGATTAACGCCCGCTCCGCCTCTCGGTCCTTGTCAGCGCTACAGTAGATCACATCATGAGGAGAAGCACTGCAGATTAAAAATGTCAATTTCAAACGTCACACTCGGCGCCGTGATGTACGGCCGCGCTCGGGAATGCACACAGGAATTTGAACGAGGAATCTTCGCTCGAATGTCACAGAGAAAACACCTGCTGGAGCCACATTCGTTTGCGCACACACAGGACGTGACTGCCTTGACTCCTCGTGACATGACTATACACTCTAATCTCCGTTTGGGTTCACCCGGGCCGCTACGTGCTTCAGTCTGAATAATGTTTCTCCGTCCTCTGCCTCCTAAGCCACGCTGGCCTTTGACTTGTTTACACAGATTAAAGATGTGATGTTGAAACATGTGCCGGATCAAACAGCGGCTCTGCCGAGGCGTAACAAATGTCAGCATGATGAAGGTGAGGACTCTAATGCTGTATTATCTCTGCTACATTGTTTAGCGGCTACGAGGGGGGAAGCAGGTGTGATGGATGTCGAGCGGAGACGAACACACATTTCTACCTGTCTCCACCTGTCTGTCGGAGGGGGGAGGGGGAAATCTATTTGGCCGGGGGCTGGGGGTTGGGTCAGGCAATCCAATCTGAAGATGTTTGCTGGTTGACGAGGTGGAAGCGGTGAATGGACATGGCACAGTTTGGCCCTGGGAGATTTCAGTCTGACACTGGCAGGCAGGATAGACAGCAGCGGGTCGAGGACAAAATAGGAAGGTCAGCGCAGGACAGGCAGGTGTCACCAGATGTATTGTGGGTTAACAGCCTCCGAATTACGTCGCTGTCGGCTCGGCGCACAACAGAGACATCCTGAAACAAAGCAGGATTCTTTTTCTCGTCTCTGCATCTCCAGCAAATATTGCATTCAGCTCGATGTACGTTCAGTCTGAAGCAAGACAACAAAAACAATAATTTATCTGGTTGTCATCAAACTGTGTCACCTGATAGATCCACAGTTTTGTAAATTACACGTTTAATAGAACAAGGACTCCAAAGTAAACGCGGATTCTTCGGCCCCTAAATGACTCGTCTGGGTATGATGAGGCACAAAAACTGTTTGATTAAGGTTTGGGTTCGTCAGGGAGGGAGCATTAGTTGCAGCGTGTGAATGAAATATCAATGAAAGCCAGTCAGTCCTCCCACTCCCCCCACGTCCTGCCCTGCTCTATACCATAAGGCCCAGTAACTCCTCCACTGGCACTGAGCGGTGGTGCTGGACCGATTCTTCCTGTGACTCCCAGAGACGCTCAGAACCACGTCAGTGCAGGATGTGACTTGGACGTTTGTCCTACCAGCAGTTGTAGCAGCATTTCCTAACTTTTCACTTTTGTTTACCCAAAACCGTGATGTTCCCGTAAAGAAGCAGGTCGTCATGGGAGATGCTTGTTTTCTTGCCTCACGTGGTTGCTTAGCAACCTCATGGTGATAGCGAGCCACTGCTACCAGACTCGAGCTCGTTCGGCGTGCAACCTCCTGGCACTTTACTATTTCATGTGGTGTTGTTGTACAGATTTATTTTGAGCATCTTGCACCGTGTTTGGACCGACCCGTCTTCTGTTGTTCGGTGTTCTTCCTGTTTGTGAGGCGCTTTGTTGACTCTGTTTTTAAAAGGTGATATAAAAATGAGGTTATTATTGTTATTATAAACCCACAACTTGTCGTTTTTGCTCTATTGTGTCTGTACAGTTACAACATTAGACTTTATTTATGGAGCATTTTTCAAAATAGATGTTCCAAAGTGCTTTCCAATCAAAAATAAAATTACAATAAAATAAAGCAAACAAATAGATCATTTAGGAGGGCCCGTGTTTGTTTTGGTGGATAAAACCAGTCATAAGAACAAGAGGCTATAAAAACATAAAACAGGAATATGTGTTTTAAGAAGCGACTTAAAGGAGAGAGCTGCCCAACTCTCACCATGATAACAGTTTATTTATCTCTAATATCGACCGTGCTGTAGCGTCCATAAGCTCTAAAAGCTCTCTCGTTCTTAACGTCGGCGTTCTTCGTAGGACTCTACCTGCCCGAACCTGACGAGGATTTGCGGCTCCTTAGAAATGCTCCAAACTGACAGGAGTCGTGTTTCAGCTGCAGGTCACCATCAGGTCAGCTCAGACATGGTTCATATCAGGCTTTTGGAACAAATGAAAAATGCTCTTGTTTTTCTCACGAGGGCCTTAATGTGAATAATAATTTCCATCAGTGAGCAAAACGAATGATGAATCCCCCCGCTTATCAGCAAACAGCTAATATTTTACTTTTTAGAAGCCATCCGTCACAAAGGAAGCGTGAGTCAACAGTCTGTCAACAAGCAGCTAAACTGCATCTCAGACTCTTGACTTCCACATAATGAATCACGGAGCTTCATCAACAGCGAATGAACCTTCATTTGTATCAGATCGTGTTGGTGTCAGATTCCCGAGGAGAGAAAAAAAAAAAAAAAAGAAGCTGGCTCTGGTTTAAACATGTAAAATAATTATAATATAGCACACTGACCTTTTCTCTGACCCTTTTTTTTAAAGGCTGCTCTGCTGACAGGCTCTAATTAACATTAGACTCCAGAAGCTGACTGCTGTCTTCTGGGACACACAGAACAATCCTGGCCGGGCTGTAGTCCTGTAAAACACAGCAAAAGGCCATCGGTTCATCTGTTCATCCTGCCCCTGTCTCATCTCCCCACCTCCTCCTCCACCTCCTCCTCCATCCTCCTCCTCCTCGTCTCCCACTCAAGTGAAAACACACACAGCTGGAAAGATGCTCAGAGATTCTCGCTGTTCTTACATCTTTCTTTTTTTCCTCTGTTTTTAGCTACGTAGCCGACTGATGACCGATAGCAGCCACTGAAACACATGGAGGGAATGGAACCAGCAGCATGTTTTTGTCCAATTTGTGAAATTGCTCCTCCACCATTTGATTTCTGTTTTAAATCATAATGGGAAAAATAATTATTCTGATGTCAAAGTAGTTCTTTCGAGGCTTTTTGGCACCTGTTGCTCATCCTACAACACGTGTTTTTGGCTCGACTCACAACAAGATTTCAACAACACAACGCTCCATAAACCCAACAGCTCTACTACGTTAACTCCCTAGAGCCACAAATTCTATAAATTAAAGAGGTTTACTTTCCTCATCAGAGGGAAAACAAATGAAAACAGTCCTCTGTGACTGCAGAGGGAGCCTCAAAAAAAAAAAAAAAAAGCAAACATGATGTAATAGTGATGTCATTAAGGTCAATCTAGGCTTTTTACCAGAAATCCTCCTAAACTGGAGGTGTGGGAAAGAAACGGGCGTTTAGGAGGCAAAGAGAGGTCTGGTGGAAGACTCTATTGGGCTGCATGATGGGAAATTTATGATCCACCCCTTTTGGACTAAACGGCAGAATATGTCGGCCTCTGCAGTCTTTTTAAAGTCTGCTTCTCGTTAGTCCCTCAACGTTATGGCAACGCAATACTAAGTAGTTTAAAAGCACCTCTTCTATCTCCTGTGTGATGTGTCTGTATGTGAAAGGAAGCAACGATAGCCGATGTTTGTTTTGCAAATTTAGGTCCTACAGAAAGCTTAACTAGTGAGAAAAACTAATATTTTCATGTTTGAATATAATAAAGTCCCAGAACAGGAGTAGAAACGAGTCAGAAATCAATGAAAGTGCTCAAGTTCTTTTTTTCCCTCTGAGCTTTTCTGTCCTTGATCTGAGAAGCTCCTGATCCAGCTGCACACTCCTGGAAACACCCCTCGCCACCTCGCCGCATTAACGGAGGTTTAGGTCCTGCTATCTCAAAATCGCGCATGTGGCAGCTCGGGATGACATCATCTCAGCGCTGTTTTTGTGCAGCGTTTACTCCTCCGTTAACCCTTCTCCAGGTTGCAGTATCGATATCGATTCATTTTCTCAACTCCGAAGCCGTCAGCCGAATCCCTTTGAGCTCGCCGCAGCTTTTCACTTTAAATACGTTTTCTCTGATATGTCACAGCAGAAAGATTTTCTGACATTTTTACTCACACGAGTATTTCTCAAACAAGGATAACCTCTACAAAATACACCTGGAGTGTGTTTTATAATCTGTGATTGGTTCAGATTTTTCCCGTCAAGGTCAAACCACGTCTGCTCTGAATCTCAAGGCTTGCACTTTCTGCTTGTTCTCCGTGATAAATTCAGGGAGCGTGAGGATACCTGGTGAAAACGATTCCCCTACCTTCCGCGATTTGTGTAGTGCCGACGTGTTCTCCCTACGCACCTGCCATTTTTCACTGAAAAAAATCAATCAGCTGCATCAGGGGGGCTCATTTTCATCATCACTTCATTGACTTTCTCCCCAGCTAAATTTTCTTTACAACTACCTGGTGATACAGCTGAAGGCCGGGGAGATCATAGCACGTCTTAATGAGCTCGTGTGTGCATGCACTTCTTTTTCCTTTAGCCTTGTTAGCTGACATTTAGTGGAGGCGCTCATGTTGCTGACAAAAGCGTTCCCGGCAACGCTCTTGCTAGGTGAGGCACGTATGGCTTTTTCGTTTGATCTCGACAGCTCGGAGGCGTGATCATCACACAAGCGGTCAAAAGAACAAACCAGGTGACACAGAAGCACCCTGCTGGGATTTCATGTTGATTTAGCAGTTTTATGTTTTACAGTAATGGGTTTGCTCGTGCACAGGACTGAAAGCGCTGCAAAAAGTGCTCGACTGTGTTGTTTTTAGCAGAGACATCCAGTGCATCATAGAACATACATACTGCTTCATGTTAAGTTTGGTTAGTCCAAATTAAGGCCCAGAAATGATCATTTACAGATGCTAAAGGTTCCTAAAGCTATGTGCATTGATTTATGGTGTCTCCAGGTAAATGGGTGGGCTGTCAACGCTTATGTTAATTATGTTATAACAAAATCCAGCTGCTGAAAATGTAATATGCTGCCCTATTAAATTGGACCAAATTGCAATAAAAACCTATCACTGTAGTCACTCTCACATTGTAAAATCAATCAGGTATTACCCCCGTAATGTTTTCTCCATGATTAACTAAAGCTCCTGTAACCTGCAGGTGATTTGTTATTTCTAACGGACCAATGGGAGCGCCGCCTGCTCCCATTGGTCGTCAACCAGCGCGCTCACAGGGGATGTCAGGTTAACAAGGAGGGTGTTTTTTTGGTCATTTTGTTGAGAGGATTTCAGTTAGAGCCTGTAACTGAGCTCATAAACTCCAACTAAAGAGTCCTTACATTGGTGCTCATTGCAATTACATCAGCGTTTACGAGTACGTTACTCGCATTTGGGGCAATAAGCACCAATTGATGCTAAGAAAAACCAACTATATTTTTTATTTATAACACTCGTGGACCTTTTCTCTCTCGTGTTGCTGTGCAGCTTTAGCTCAAGTCCTCAAATGAACACCAGGCTGTCCGCTGATTGTATTGATTCCATTTTAAACTCGGCCCAGAATTGATAACGCCGCCCTGTTTGGCTGTTGCTATTGAGATTATTGCAAAGAGTAGAAATGTTGGACTGCAGGTCTCACAGCTTTCCTATTTGCCAGATTGTGAGGTCTAATTATGTTTGCAGTGTTTTTTTTGTCTTGACAATTACAGCTGAATGTAAGCCGAAGCCTCGTCCCTGCAGCCATCCAGGTGTAGCTCTGTGCTGCTTCAGGTTTTTTTTCCATTTTTGCTGACCTTACTGGCAGTGTGTGTGTGATGTGATCCAACATGACATTCAGGCATGTCCCTTGGACCATCGAATGGCTCTTAGTGCCGTGTGCCTTCAAAAGAGGCCCGGCTGTGTGGTTCCCGCCGCTATTCCAGAGGGAACGAGCCGATCGTCTCTTGTTTTCCAAATGGACCTTGGGGTTTGCACTGAGGCAGCAGGAGCACCACTATAGAGCTGCTCCTCCAGTACTCGGGTAGGTGGAAAGGTGTGAATGAATGTCACGGAGGGGAGCAAACATATGTCATGGATTGGTGTTTCTTTCTTCTTTTCTTTTTTTTTTCTTCAAATCAGATGTTCTGTACACACGGCACCACTCAGGAGTGCCATAATGCAACGTGCTCGCAGTGATCTCTAACAGCACCGGAGTGTGTTCAACAGTCTGAACGCTGAAATAACCCAACCGACATGGCCGTGGCCTCGCCCATGGGATGTGAACTGCGCTAATGGAAATCAATGAAAGCACTGGCATTTCAAATTCAGCTTGATGAGATGTGTGAAACTACTGAGAGAAAGCGGATACATCGATCCAATGAGCGCATCGACGCCCGGCCAACTGACAGACGTCGCTTGTTGGTCATGTTTAATGCTTCTCAGAGGGAGCGGCCGGACCGGCTGACCCGTCGTCCGGCCACCGTCGTGTCGAGACCCGGCACTGAAATGTGACCGCGGGGGATTCTAGCCGAGGGGTTGACAGTGGGCTCGTGCCCCCCGGGGTAATCACAGGTAAATAACACCACCAGGAGCAAAAGACAAACCATCAGGGCAGGATGCTGTGAAATGTTAGCCTGTGATATTACTAGCTGAGGTACAGATCTTAAATCGAAGTTATGTGGGTGTTGGATGTGTTTTAAGAGGTTCCCCGTGAGAATAACGGTGAGAAATGTTCTTTGCCGGAGGAAAGGGATAGAAAATACATTCCTGCCTCGTTCTCTAAGATACAGAGTTCAGAGGTGAACCACCAGCCTCCTCATCTCATCTTCTCATTATTTTAAAACAAATAGCGTTCTTGCCATGTCAAAGCACGAAAACAAAGCGTCCTATCACTTGCTTTCTTTTACGTTTTTCCAATATGAAACCAATGATCCGCGTGCACACGATGCAAAGGCTTGTTTGCTCTTCCTCTGCAAACACATGACACCGAAACAATTGAGGCCGACTGCAGGCTTTCTTCCACATCTCCACCTGTTTATTTTTCTAATGTACATCTCCTGAAGGCATCAGTTTCTATTTAGATTGTCAGAAATGTTCAAACTGAAAGGAGGAATAACACACAAACAGCAACGCTTCCGTCTGTTCTAATAAACCCGTAGTTATATAATGTAAATATGGTCAAAACAATGGCTAATTAAATTTGCACTCTCTCATAAGTATTAGAAAGTGCACTTATCAGCAAATGACGGGGTCTGCATCAGATAACCTTTGATAGGAACATAAAGGGATTAATGGATTTCATTAGCTTAATGTGCATTGTGCTTGACAGCATGTTATAAATATGTCAGCATCAATCCCTGTTGGCCTCTCGTTGACGGCTCGTGAAAGAATTAACGTCAGGCTTGTTGAAATTGCTTTGATAGAGAAATTACAGATATTCTTTGTAGTTAAATGACAACGTTGTTTCACGGGATGAAGAGAACAAAGTCAAAAAGAAACTCTGAGCAGAAAGCCTCCCATTTGGCAGACAGACAGCTGCTGTAGCAGCTCCCAGCAGCTTTCTGTAGACTCTGCCTTTGACAGCCGGGGATAAGTGGCCATTAAAATCCCATGATCACTTAATACACCTGTCATTAGCCATCAACTGTGCATTAACACTGCTAGCCAGGGCTTACTACAGAGAAAGGAATAGTCTCTGCTCAATTAAAAAAGTAAAAAATCGTCCCACACGTCTGTCTGTCCGTTGCTGGTCTCGTCTAAGCGCTCTCAGGACAGAGGGTTGTGTGTTAAGTGCTTCCTACATAAAACATATCAGACGTAGAATCTTCACTCTTTGCTGTTTGTCTTTTATAAACACAAATCTGTTTTTAATATTTAAAAAAAAAGGACACACAATTCCTCCAGAAAAATGTTTTATCACTGATTTACATGCAAATCCCTCCACGGCTGCGACTCACAACTCAGGCTGCACCATGTGTGAATATAAGGGACGGGATTATTTCCCACCGCGATCGATATTTAAATAGAATTATTTATGCATTGTTGTTTGTTAGTGCCTTTAAAGTACATGCATGGTTGAAATGAGGACGTTTAGGAGAGCTACTAAGTAATTTCCCCACACTTGTGCCTTTTTCTGCAGTCTCTGCTTTCTTGTGTTTTTAATCTTCCTCTCCGGCTTCGCTCTTCTCCTGTCCAGAGAACATTGTGATGACTCTGTGTCGTTGTCTCATCGTATGAAAAACCTGCATCTCAAACCATCCATCTAGTTGCTTTTTAATCTGACAGCAGTCTCATTTACACAATCTCTCAAAAAAAAAAAAAAAAAAAGAATCCAAAGCTGTGGAAGAAGAAAAATGCATTCCCGGGGCTTCTAGTTCCTGCTGTTTGAGAGAAAAAGGCAATTTGTGGACAGTGACAACACTTAAGGCGACTTCCCAGAACTTTGGACGTGTTCTTATAGATGAGTTTTATTTTTATGAAAAGTTGCAGAACTATTAAATCTGCTTACCCAACACTGTCAGAGAATCAGGTCCAGAAATGTGGCTTAATGCTCAGTTCTGATTCTGGCGTTTGGATTATACGGACAAGTTGAACAACGCCAGCAGTGACTCGGTCTGTCTGAGATGTTAGACGTCCTGATGCACAAACTACAGTTTTTATTGCAGATTTCTTCTGTAAACACAACAGACAGTTTAGGCCAAAACAATGTTTTCTTCCATTTTGCTTGGAAAAAAAAAAAAAAATCAACAAAAAGGACAATGGAGTTGGAACCTCGGCCAGTCAATGAAATGTTATCATTAATAGAGTCATTAAAAGAATAGGAAGCTGTCTATGTACAAATGGATTTTCTGGTAATTGTTTTTGTAGCCCGAGGCTAAGGATGCGGATTTGTTTTGTTGTTCTGTTTATTTCTTTTCGTATCATAGCTAAGGGTTGCCCATTTTCTGCATGAATATACTATTTGAAAAGGGTGAGTGCCAGGCCATTTTAATTAGGTCCAAATGTCCAAAACAGGGCATCTTCCTGCCAACACTCCTCTTGCAGAAGGAGGAGTTTGAAATGGATATGCAGAATTAGGTTGTGTTGGGAACTGCTCATTTAACATCCAATCTACCTTCAACCGAGTCTCTGAGAAAGTGTCGGCGGCGCCACGGCTGCAAAAACAAAATTACTAAAACAAGGTGCACAACTCCACTGGCTTCTGGCGCTGTCGCTATTAAACTTTTCCTTTCCGCCCTAAATTGACAAAACAGTGACCACATGCGGGTGCATCATATTTGGCTTTTGAAATCTCCATGACAAATTAAAATAATCCATGCCAGTTATGGTCTGGTATTAGTCTTGCAGTTAGAAGGAAATACTTTGCAGTATGAAGGATTTGTGAAGAAGCCTTCATGAAGAAAATTATCAGTTAAATGGAGGAGCCGAAATCAAGTTGAATCTGAAAAAGCCTCGTACGACACAACAAAAAACAGCAAAGAAGCAAAATAAACTATGCGCGCCGTTTTTCCCCAGAGAACATTTTGATAAGATGGATACACAGGAGCTGCAAATAGGAGGAAAAACAAATCAGAACTGATTTTTATAATCTGCTGCTGCTCTAGATAGGTGAATACTGTAATCCCTCTTTCCATTTGCAGTCATCAAGGCTCCTGTTGTTACTTAAAGCCCTCCAGAAAAGTTTGTTGGATCCAAGGCTGAAACCTAAATGCTGGTTGTGAGGTCAAATGGAAGTCGTCATCAAAAGATTTTGAGATCTGTGTTCTTTTCACTCGTCCTGGAGGCAGGTCACTGGTTTAGTGCTGTTGTTTTGTTGTTGGGTCGAGCTCGCTGCGGGCCGACCGTACCGGCGCCCTTGTGCATATTTTACTGTCATCTGCCAGCCAGATATGTGAACTAAATCGTAGTGAGATGTGGCGTTTTGACAAATATGGATATCCATGTTTCAGCTTACCGAATATGCACACTTGCTAAAATTCATGCCCATGTGGGATTATTCTTGTTTTTTTTTTTTGTTGTTGGGTTTTTTTTCTTCTGCCTGGGGGTAGTTGACAGCTGTTCGGTTTGCCAACAGTCTCGTCAGATATCAGGCCAAAAAGTTCCACCGTTTCTTCGCTGGTCTCTTCCCTCATTGCAATTTCACCAAAACAAATATGGAAATGGGGGTTGTCAGCGCTCGGTCCCACAGGATGTTGAATCGGCGGCATCTGACTCTCTGTGGTCGTCACAAAGCCACACGACAGGGTGTGTGGGCGGCGCTGCATGTGCCTGGGGTAGCACTGGCACTTAATGTAGCTGCAGCTAGCTTGTCTTTTCCTCTCCCCCTTCACCCCAGCAAACCCCCGCCACCGCCCGGCACTGAGTGATGTCAGACAGTCAGGGATGCTGGATGCTGGAGGAGAGCGCAACGGCAGCAGGCGGCAGAGATAAGGCCCCCCATACCTCCACAGATTAAACAGCAGGATTAACCTCTCTACTCCACCACTGCCACCACGGTGTCTTTCACCCCCTTATCTACCCCCACCTCCTTCTTTTCTCCTCCAACATTTGCCACCATACATTTGTACAGTTGTCATGATGTGGGAAATTGCTTTTTAACCCTATGTGGCTTTGCTCTGTCCTTGGCAATTGAAACATAAGAAAAACAGAGCAGACCCTGCCAGGAAAAAAATAAAAAATACACACACACATATATATATATAATACATATATAACTGTTTTGCCCCCAAAATGCTTTCTGGTCTCATCCTCAACCAGACTTGAAATAGTACGTCTGCAGGAATTAGGAGAAAAGGAAACCCTGCTGAAAATGTCACAGATTACAGCAATTTTGGCCATTTTGTCGGTTTCTCCACATCTTTTCTTTGCACCGCATTTAACAACTTGGAAATTCAGTCGCAACATTTTCAGCCATTCATGTTCAAAGGAATAAGAGAAGCCAGAAGCACCAATAAATAGTCCGACAGATAATGTCCTCAGCTGTGCCACCCTGAAGCCACTCCACAGAAATGATTTGCAGATATTTATTTCATGCTCCAGTGTTCAGGGCTGCAGCCACGCTCATAACAATACATGTCCAGTTCCCGGGTTTCATGGTTATTGGACAGCAATCAAAAAGTATATCTTTAACCAGTCCGCTAAAATGGAATGGTCCGTATTTACATAAATTGTATGACACAACATGGCTTCACTCAATATCCACTCAGAAGTCAATGCATTTCAATCATACGTGGCCCAAGGCTCATGCTGGAATTATACAGAAACTACATTTGAAATACCAGAGTTTCGTTGTTCTTACACTAGATGTAGTTTTTTATTCTTCTTACATATTTTCTTATCTATCCGTTTCTGTTGGACTGAGCTATCTGAGCATAGTGTCCACTGCAGACCAGACAGGATTTCAATAAAAATATAACACAATGCAGTTTACACAACACGTCATGTTAACCTTTTGACTTTAGCTTTTGTTTACCAGCTACAATCATTCATATCAAATCCTCAGCTAAGCTCAGACTAAGACGGAGAAAATGTAGATCCCCCCCCCCCTGCTCTCCAAACCAGCCAATTAGCATAGCATCCCCCGGTGTTAGCTACCTGCGATAAGAGGGCTAGTGACCAAGTGAGCTATGACATTCCATTGATCCAGAAAATTGCTGCAGAGCCAGCCTTGAAATTAGTTTAAATTGCTGAATCAAAAAATGTTATCCTGGATTCTGGCCAGGCCAGCGTAAACCTCATGCCTCTAATCCCCAGACTGATGTGAAAAGTTGTCAGGGATCGTGTCGCCCACCGCCACAACTGATGGGGGAATTTGGATTCCGTGTGACAGAGAGAGACACATGCAAGCAACTGGGATTTGACTTGGATGGCACTTATGGCTACCGGGGTCGTGACTTGGTTTCAAATCTGCAGGCTTTGGGAATTTCCTGTGCGATCCACCACTGGCTTTGTGCTTTTCAATTCAATTACACGCCAACTCTTTACTGTGTGACAATGTCAGATCTCCAGCTCACTTAGATGTGAGTTGAGTCATAAATCTCAGCTTTGACGCGCCGTTCAAGGATTGGGGGGGAATAATTTACCATCAGTCAGGTGCCTCGTTTTATCCTCTTTGGATTCTCTCAAAATAGCTACAAACAGCAGCGTTGGAGTCGTAGATTGATGGAAGGAGGGAGCAGGCAGGAATATGTCAACTCTAAACACCCCTAATGTGGAATAAGTTCTGGTAAGAGGATCACTGAAGCAAACACAGGAGTGGATTAAAGTCAAATATATTCTGTTATAAGTATAATCTCTTGTCAGTCTAAAAGCAGTGCTTGACCAAGAATAGTACTTTTGGGAATTGAAGATCACAATTTTTTGCCGTTTGGACGAGAAAACGAACGCCGATGGCCCGAATAGTGGCAAAGTCAAAGATTTCCAGAAGTCATCCAAACACTCGTTGGCACGTCATCCTTTTCACACAGTGATTAGAAAAGGCAACAGACTTCTGAATCAGTTTCAGCTCCCTGATTTGTTGGAGTGTGCTGCTGCCCAGGTGTGCCGAGGCTGCTCGCTAATAAACGGCTGAAATATGATTTTAACACCAGTGCACAGCAGTCTGCCGCTGTCGGGGCTGCAGATGTTGTTTTAATCAGTTCTTGCAGTGAATAATGTGTGGCTGTATGTTTGGAATACAGGATGCTCCCTCCGCCCCGCATCAGCCGTCCTCCCTTCTTTACCACAATCGGGCTGTTGTGGATGCAGCTTCACGTTCAAAGAACTCCTTCCAGTTTCACCACCGGGTTTGGAAAATGTCAACAACCAAAGAAAAAGGCATTTTATCTGCCAGTTTGATGAGGCAATCTTTGCACAACCCCTGTTTTTTAAGGTTTGTTTATCACGTCCCACAATGTCAGCAAATATAAAACCGGCCTGATTTTTTTTTTCAGCCTCTTCCTTTGACTCGTGTGGAAAAAAAGTTAAACTCTAAGTGGGTAAAGCTTTAAGTATCGTACATAATCCCTCCTGCTTCTGACAGGAATAGGAAACTTGCCCTAAAGACCACTCAACAGATTTTTAAGTTAGTGTGTGAAAATCCAGCAGGATAAGAGAATGCCCCACTGGATACACCGGGATTAGTATATCTATTGATTTGTGTCATCATGAGGAACACAGAGTATATTACAAGCACATTAGAAGACAGTATCTCTCCACATTAAAATGTGAAGCAAAGGGAACAGGCAAGGGCACTTCAAACAGCTGCTTAGCAGCTTACTGATTTGCTGAGTGTGTTTCTTCCCAACAGGTATGTAGTACTATGTTCTCATTAGAACTCCAACATCAAAGCCGCAAAGAAGAAAACTTCTTACGCTCGCAAGAGCCGGGGACTTCTGTACTCAGGGAGAAACCTTATAAAGCCCGAGATCACAAATTCTGATCTACTTCAAAAACCACGGCGGCTGAAGGAACGGCCGGCGCAGTGACCGGTGCTCTACCTGAGCAGTCCTCAGTGCTTTGTCTGCTTAAAGGCTCCCACTAGGGAGCAGAAACCACAAGGCCTGACAGTGTGTTGACTCTGCAGTGTGTTGACACTGACCTGCATGTCGCACCAGTGCTGATGCTGAAGTGGAGCAAATATAGCCTACATAGCATGCTTAATGTCCAGCACAGCTAAATAATTACTGTCCTTATCCCAGCAGTTCCTACAGCTCCAACATATTTAATGGAACACACGAACACACAGCTCAGAGTTTCCAGTGGTCTGTTGTTTCATTACACAACTGCTGGAGAACAGGCTCAGATGCTAATGTTGATTAATAAAAAATAGCTGTGAAGGACGTGAGCCACAAACAGTAATTGGTTTTTATAAAATAGTTGGGTGTATGTTTCTAAAGACTGGCATTTTTTCAAGGACCACAGTCCTGCAGTCCTTGGATTAGAAAACATGTAGTTTGACAAACACAGGCTGAGCAGCCATGTTGATGAGTGCATGGCCTTCTGGGGTATTTTCAGAATAAAGGACGCGCTGCATCACTGGCCTCCATCATTAGGTTCTGTGTGAACAATGCAGTGAATGGACATCATGCAGTCTAAGCCTGTGAATCATTTAATATCTTTGTCCAGACAGACGATGAGATGAATTTCAGACGTATATGTTTTCCTGAATGAACAGAACATATCACAACCAGATAAATATATTCTTTGGGCTTTATAGTTTTATGAGCGAGGTCGGACACAGGAGAGGAGACGTGAGGATGTAAACGTTAGCTGTTTCCTGTCTGAGTGGAGTGGACTGAGGCAGACGGAGCTCCTGTGGTGAAAATGTATGGCTTAACCCTGTGTTTGAACAGTGGTGACGGGACGTGTGTTAAACTGGAGGCTGTGAATCCTCTTCGGTTGGACTGAGAGCAGCAGCAGTAGGTTTTCCGAGCACACTGCAGGGACGGATGATGGACGTGCCCTCAGACTGCGGGCTGAAGATGAAACATACAGACAAGACACTGACACAGTGTCCAGAACTTAATGAACCCTTATCCTTTAGATCTAACTTCTTGTGTGAATGACTTCCTCAGCTTTAGCCCGAATCAAAACGCGGCAACGGAACAGACTGGGAACAGATAAGAGCTGTGGTCACACCGACGTAAAGCTTTTAGGATAAACTATCTGAGATGTCTCGTCAGACGAAGAGGAAGCCGGTCTTCACTGACGGCGCGTCGCTCCTTTGGATTGTAATGTAATATCTTAGATACAGGGCCGTATTTATGACAGATTGATTGAATGAGATTGAGCAGCAGGTGGTCATGATGCTGCATTAGCTGTAGAAGCACAAACTGTATGCATCGCTTTAAACATTCCTTTCTTGTGTGAGGATGCACCTGGTGAACTGTTCATGTTGTTTTCCATTTAAAACGATAAACTGAAGCAGCTTGAGGGCTCCTGATAACATTTCAGCCACGAATGTCGAGTTTAGCAAAGCTGCTGCTTAAAGATTGCAAATGCTTGAAATATTTCAGGAGAATCTGACGAATACCAGCTTAACTTTAGTAGTGTTTATATTACTATGTCTAATGGTAATTAAAAAAGAGGTTAGTAATGATGCACTTTGTGTAAACAGCACATTAAATGGTAAATCAAGTATTGCAGTTATTTGTACTTTAGTAATATTGTTAGAAATGGAAAGTGATGTCAGTACAACTACTGAACTAACTTACTGTAATTCTGTTGAGATGTTTATTTGATATGCTGCTAATAAATGGAGAAACACGTCAAAAAGAGTCAGAATTAGTGCCAGTTCAGCCCCAGAATCAGTTTGCTGTCAGTGGAAGTGGCACCTGCATGAGTCCCAAACCGTCTGGAAAGCACAGATCTGACCGACCTTGAGTCTCTTTCAGCCTCCGCTTTATTTGGCTTGAAGAGATTTGACCAAACACTTGACCTTTACAGCATTTTTTAAATCTTGAAGGACGAAAAACTATTTGTATTTCAGTTTTTTTTTTTAGTCTGGAGTTGTTGTGTTTGGTTTGAAGGTCTGGAGAATTCACTTACAGACGTCTGTGAGATCAGTTCCTCCAGGTTCTCATCAGTTACAACAAGTCAATGGAAATTTGGATTTTTAAATTATTATTTTTTTAAATGCACTTGTTTGGAACAACTTCGTCTTCCTATGAATGTACAGGCGCTAACTGGAAAGTCTAACCGTTGCTTAGTTACTTGAACAAACTCACAAAACTAAAAACAGTGTTTTAATGGCATTTCACACAATAAGTTGCCCTAATTGGCCAAACAACACGTGGCCGTTCTCAATCTAAATAGCATAAAGACCAAAGAATCCATTTTCCAATTTTGCATCTACATAAAGAGCAATGACCCATATTTACAGATTATGTTACGGTACGAAGCTGCACGTCTCCCAGCAGCTGAAGTTTTTTACCAACACTGCTGAGTTCTGAGCAAATTGCTATCAAACACTGTACTTGTTACAAAGAACACAAGAAACACTCAACAAACAAACTGAATAATGGATTTAGCTGCTGCTGCCCGATCCAGGCTGGCTGTCTGGGATATTTTTTCTACCGTTTTGTGATTGAATGTTTTCCTTAGAACTGACTCTCACAATTAAAACCAAACTCAGCTCCTCTCAGCATCTCGTGTCAGCTGTGGTTTAGATTAGAAAACCTGCTTATGGATCAGACAACGAGTTCACAACAGTTTTCATAATGCAGCCTTTCAGAGATTAGAAAAAATACAAATAAAAGGTATTGTAGTTGGATCTATAAGAGCTTGTCCCAGTGGAGGGAAAATAAAGGCAGTAGGCAGTACACAGCTTAGAAGAAGAGCAAACGGGGAGCGACCATGCAAATAGGCAGAATATTTCATGCCAGGGCCAGTCATAATGACAAAAGGAAAAAAGCATACCTTTTAGTTTCATTCAGCCAAGCTGCTCCGTCGTTAAATAGTTGCTGTGCGAGGATCTCCTGGGAAATTAAAAACATATTGTGCCACAATTTCCCTGTGACTCAGAGTCTCCCAAGGGAGCGCACTTTTAAAATTTCTAATAAAGGAGACTTCAAATTACAGAGAGGGGACCTGGCATTAATTAAACTGGGGATTTCAGTAGGGTCAACTTCTCATATTTATCTGTTTATACCCATGGTTTGGTGTTCTGTAAAGACTATTTGGTGTATTGAGGTCACAGCTCATGGGTAAAACAAACATGTGGATGTCCTCACGTATGATACAGAAGTGATTTATGTGTTACAATAAACTATAAGGCGATAAAAGGAGATGTGTTTCCGGCCAGTCAGGAAGATCTGACAAAGTTTGCTTTTCTTTTATTCTTCTGACATTTCATGGAGGTTGGCTTTCACTGCTGAAACCGGCTGCTCGCTCTGTAATTATCAGGTTTTACCATCGTCACCTCGTTTGTCAGATTAACCTCTTAAGAGGGTGTGCGGTGCAGGTCTGATTTAACAATGCTTGCAACATGCATCACCGGGACTCTGCCACATTATTTCTGCCGAACCAATGATCACTCGCCAACTGCCTGCCGCTTCCCCAAGACTAAAAGCACCAGTAATTTACTGTCCTACGGCAGCGGACTGCGGGGATACTTTTTCTATTCCAATGCTAATCCTGCATGTGGATAATGTTGTGTGCAACCTTGACCTGACTGGCTACATTTTCAAAGTGGTTGGAAAGCAATACACAAAGAATACAGGATGTTGTTTTTCTCCGTGTGTTTCCATCTGAAGCAGAGCTGTGGCCAGGCATGCATAATAACATGCTTAACTATTTCAAGGTAGATGTACAAGTTTTAGGGGGGTTTGTCTCCCATAAGGGGTGGAAACTAAACATAGCCACGTCAGACAGATTGCTGAAGTCTGCTGTAAAATGAAAAATAAAGCCGCGCTGATGAAGATGGCTGTGGACGTTTGTTTTTGTGCAGGATGATGCCAAATGATTTTTGGTGATTCACTTTCCTCAGGTCAGAATTTCCCTCAAAAGCTAAAGGCTGAGGCTGAGAAAGTCGTTGTAATTAAACTCGTGTAGCATTTCTCTGACCGTTATAATTAACAATGCACAGCTCCCACATACCGTTTTCACTCCTCTCTGATTTTATTTAAATGTTTATGTTAACGCCAGACAGCTCGGATGCCGGACAGCTCTGCCAAACCCTGATTTACATTCAGTGACATTTTTAAAGCCGCAATCAGTATTTTCATATAAACAACGGACCAAATAAATATCTGCAAAGTAAAAGGTGACATTTGTGGTGACAAACCCACTGAGCATTATCACCCGGCTCGGCAGGCCTCCCCCTCAGCTCCAGGGGGTGTTTCGGCTGCTTGAGCTCGCTGTGTTGGGTCACTCTCACTGCTCTCATCCACCTGGTTTCTACCTGCAGCAGGCAGATCTTTGCAGGGGAAACAAAACCCCAACACCAGATATAATCCACAGTAAGAATTAAGCAGCTAAAGGGGCAGATATTCCCCTCAGGAGAGCGAATCTTAACCTTTACCATGTGGCCACAAACACGATGACAAATAGACGCTAATGCTACGTATCTGCTAAATATTAATATAAACAGCTGCTCGCGAACATGTTACATCTTCATAAGGTGATAATAATGTCTGGATACAGCGTGTTGTGCTGCCACCAACTGGCCACAACAACAACGTGAAGGCTTTATAAACTACTACATCGACTACGTTGGCAAAGTAAAATTCCTCCCTGCAGTATTTATAACTATTTAGTTTGGGTTTTGGTTTGGATCTCAACTACAGAAGCTCTTGTACCTTAAAGAATCCGTATTAAGCTTTTTGTCCAATATTGGTTTTTACCTTTTCTTCAGTATGTGACTATATGTAGCTTCTTGTGGATCTGAAATCTCCCCAGACTTACACCTTGAGCCTTGAGAAACCCTCTTTAGAGTCCAGTCCTTCCTTCATTTCCCTGTTAACGTCACCTTATAATACATTTAACGTCCTCCTAGCAGCTAGTTTGGCACACCTCACAGTCCACGATCATTTCCACATCACTGTTCTCGTAGATCTTGGGTTACAGTACATAAAAAGCCTCGTCTTGCTTTGTCGGGCCAGATAACCAATCAGGAGGTGGAACCTAAAGGAACGTGAGCTACGTATACATCAGGGCTGTTGTTAGGATCCTGACACATTGGGGTCTTATCCCAGCCCACAGATCTTTAGATTGTAGCCTGATAACTGCACAGGAAAATAAACATAAAACATCAGACATTGTGCTTGGAGATAGATGTACAGATGTGTAGAAAACAGCTGGATGGACACGGTGCTCTCTTTAAGCTCATCCCACTTTCTGTCTTTGCTCAGACCCAGTTCCACATTAGGCTGCCTTGACCAGTGGTTCTCTAACCTTGGAATTAGTCTTATTCATGATGATTTACCGCTATGATCGTGTGTAACGGTGGGCCTCGTGACAACAACGTCTGCGAACCACTGACCCAGACCAGGGTTTGCCAGTTTAGTAAGAGTGGTTTCTCTTATAGGTTATTAATAGCCTGTAATCTGGGTGACCGAGTCTTTAGATAGTCCAGGAGAAGAGATGCAGGTGCTGCTGAGGGAAATAAGTTCACCTATAAAGTCCTATGATACAATAAATCTAAATAAATAACCAATAATTATCAGACTGTTTGTGTTTTGTACAAAAAACACTCACAGCTCCAAATGAAAACTCATCCAACAGGAGATCACTTTTCTTGCACCTCTTCAAGCCTCACCTCCACCTTTTTACTTCATCCTGTTTGTTTTTGGAAAATAATTTTGTGTCTGAAGCCTCATGCGGTTCTTGTCTTAGTGAATTTGTTAACCGGCTACCACCAGTAATGACGAATACTTTCTTGTCTCTCACACACCTTAATGCAAAGTAAATTAATTTATTGACACAGAACGAACCCGACTTGCATATTTGATAGAAGACATCTTATATTCAAGAAGTTTAGTTCATGATCAGAATGGCAGATGAACAGATCTGCAGCTGTTGATAAAACATTTAGCCTCCGATGACCAGATCCGTCGATTTTTAAACATTAAAATATGAACATATTGTATTGTATTACAAAAAAATAAAATTATCAACCTGTAAATGATTAACCTAATAGTAATTATTAACCTGTAAATGTGCATTTAAATGTTAACTTACCTGACTAACCTAAATAATAGATAAAAAACGACCTTCTCTATGCACCATTGCCCATAAAGTTGGAATATTTAATATTTTTATCAGACACATTCCTCTTTTTATTCCTATTTCTACACATCAGTGATCACTTCTGACCAGGTGCAGTGATTACATACTGAGTCCCAGTTACCAGGTGGAACCGATGCTGACTGGTGGACAGTACGGCACCGTGTCTTAACGCATTGATCCGTGTCAGGGGTGGCCAGACTCAATATTAGTGACATTTGAAAGAGTAATATTGGACATTTTGATGCATGAAATCCCCTCGAATATATGTGTTTCCTGTTATATGACCAAGGTTGAAAGATTGAAACAAAACCCGTAATCCTGTTGTTCAATAACCCCGAATTAGTTTAAGCCTGAATACAGAGTTTGTAGAAGTTAATAGTGGTGTAATTTTTATTGTGTATGTATTTTGAGAAGATAGACACTATCAAGAATAAATTGCATTAAAAAAAATCTTTTATTCCAACGTTACGGGCAGCAGTGTGTTTCCATGTGTGGAAACATCTGACTGTGAATGTCGACACAGGTCCGTGTTCACAGAGGCGACCGTTTGGCGGCTTCTCGTAGAAACAAAACAGTTCAGAATCTGTGTCAGCGCACTCAATAGAATAACCTGAGGAGAAGGCTGTGGCCGCATGTGCCTCGGTTATGGCACAGAGCATGGTTGCATGACTTTAATTACATTGTCTGTTTGGCAGAGCAGTGGCACATCAATCTTATCTGCTCAGCTGCATGCATCAATCCCAAACCGGAACACAAACCTCTCGGCTGACTCCGGGTCCGCAGGAGGACGGCGGCGCATATTCTGTTTGTGTTCTGTCACTCCGAAGTGAAAGCCTCTTTTGTTTGAGTGGTTCTGGTGTCGCCTCCCATCTCGCTCTCATCTGAATGTGAGGAATTTGATCATATTAGATATACTGAAAGGGTCGCAACAAATTCTGAAAATCAAACCACATTTTTTGGATTTAGATTTAAATCGCTAAATAAGAAAAGATCCACAGTGTGCACAATTTTATGAACTAAAGGCTTTCACCATCAGTATCATTGGCACGGTGCTGCTATGTTATTCTATTTTCATTACACCTATTACAGCAGCATAATTAAAAGGTAATTTTCTATCAATTAATTTCACAATAATAAAAAAAAGAGTCCTGTATCCCAGGTGAGCCTCTCTGTTTGCTTTGTCCAGCGTTTCAGATTAGACCTTAACTACGTTTGATCAAACTTAATTGTAGATAAGGCCAACTTTATCTTCTGCTCAACAAACAGCAGGGCAGAGCCAAGTAGGAGTGATGGATGGTCCCTCCTAGCTTCTCTTGTTGTTTGTTTCATCCCTCGCTGTGTTTAAAAATGACCCTTCAAAATGGTACCAAGGGTGGAAACTAGTGTTCTCGGCTGCATTGAAGGAGGACATGCTTGCTTGGGTAATCCTTTACCATGGCTTTTACGAGGGCCTTTCTTGGCACCACGGCAACCCATCAAACATCAATATCAGCCGCATGCTATCCCCTTTGGGTAAGTTCAGCTGATGGCCTTCCATCCTTGTATGAGGGCTTTCTGGCAGAGATGGAGGTGCCATGGGAACGGACTGACATTGATTTCTTCATCCCAATGCACACGCTGATGTATTGACTGCGGTGCTGATCAGTTAGAGACATTCTGTTTGTCACTGTTTGGTGGAGCTGAAAGACAGTGAGCAGAATCTTATCAGACTAGCCCACCGAGTCAAAGGCCACATTCATTTAATCTCACTGTAGCGCCGTTCCTTTCAGGAGAAAAACTCCACTTTGTCCTGTTTTTGTGTTTGAAAATGCTGCTGAAGTCGGTGTAGAAAAGACTCGCTCTTCGGGCTGTGATGACAACCAGTGTGATTATGTTGAGGGTGTCTGAGCGCAAACAGTAAAGCCTGCTCTTCTTTGTCGCACTTACTGTCATTCACTTAAAATCAGCTGCTCGTGTTTAAAACGTGTGCGGACTCAAAGGCAGGAGAGGCATCGTGTGGAGTCCTTCTTTTGTCACGGCGAAGACTCTCTGATTCACGGGACTTTGTAATCATAATTTAGTCATGTCAGCGGTGTCACTGCTCACTAATGATGAAGTCATGCAGGAGTCGCAGACGGCAGGATGTGGAGGCTTCTGGTCTCTTCAGAGGTATATTTTGCAGCTTGTTGTCACAGCGCAGCTAAAATAAACATGCTTTATTTCTGACATCTGTCAGAGTGAATTATAGATCTCAAGAAGAGTTGCAAAAGTCACAATTCTTCTTCTTGGCGAGCGGCTTTGTTGTTTGTTATAAAAAGTCGGGCGTTCTGAGTGCCTGAGTTGAATCTGACTGATAACACGTGTTCCAGAGGCAGAATACAAGGAGAACACGCTGCAGCTGCTTCCCTACCTCCAGGTAACGAAGCTGGCTGCGTGTTCGTGTGTGTGTGTGTGTGTGTGTGTGTGTGTGTGTGCGGTGGAAGTTTGCCAATGACCTTGCAGCAAGAGAAGTGACCCTGCATACCGACTGACCTCACATAAAAATGTAAAGATATATTAATTCCGTGCGACTCGCCGGGAATTCAAATAGTTTGATAATTATTCCAGATGCACTGATTATGTGATAGGAGATATGGAAAGCGTTCTCACTGCATCATCTCAGTTCTGGCAGCGAAAGTGCTTTTCAGTGGAAGCATTCAGGTCGGCTTTGTGTCTGTTAAATGCGGTGAAATTGCTCTGAGTCATATTAATGGAACTGAGTCACAATTTGAGCAGCTCGGGACAAGGTCAAAGTCGAGCTTACCACCTTTGAAATTGATTTGACACAGATTCATCCGCACGGAGCAAATGTGTGTTAAAAAATGCATGCCTCTTGATATTTTTATATTATAAATGTTGAAGCCATATTGACCTGTGACACGGAGGGAGAATACATCCATCTCCTGTCTTGTCGACGGAAATGCGGCATAAATGCCTCCATTTGCATTTCAAATGACGAGCGAAATAGTTTCTGTTTAAATGTTGGTAAATAAAAGGGTTCATCTGTCGCTATCTGCTGGCCTGAGGTTTCCATAAACACCACTTTGCGGCTGCTTTCTGGTCACTGCGGTGTGCTGTATGTGTCAGTCCTTTAATAATTTCATTGGTATATTTATTATTTATGCTCAACACAATGGCTGATCCAAGGGACACGACTCATTTTTATATATATATTCATACACGATAATAAAATATTGATGGTAAACAACTACCAGCAGGAAGCAAGACAAGTCTACAGCGTCCATGTGAGGATTCAGTGTTCACTGTAAAGAGCAGTTAATGGATCAAAGTGTGATGAAGTGCACGTGAGGTCGATGTCAGAATACGGGTTTCTTGGCTGCCTTAATTAAACTCATGTAGCAGAAAGGTGTTTTCTGTTATTATACTGTATTTCTTTGCCCACTGGTTGTTGTATTTGTACAGATTAGATTTGTGTTTTCAATGTTTATGGCCCTTTTTTTGTCTTTATTTCATCGGAATATAAAAAAGAATATTTAACGCACAGGTGAGTCATTGCGAATGTTATCAGTTTTGAAAATGTCACCAAAGTCATTAGGATGCGTTCTCTGAGCACCGCGAACGTTTTGTGCAACGCTTCACGGCCATCCATCCTGTAGTTGAGGAGACGTTTCTAACAACCCGTCTCGAATGTTATCAGCCTACGTATTAAACGGTCGTTATCGTCCTTCTCATACGTATGAGCCAGTGGGGACCTCCTGCATCTTCTGTGTTCCCTCGGAGACGTATCATCAGCTGTAATCGTTGATAAACTGAAACTAACCCCATTACCAACCTCTTGTGAGATTTATTAAACATAGCAACAGGATGTGTTCTTCTCCTACACCCGACCAGGAGGTTCCTCAAACAAAGACTGAAAAGGGGAAGAAAGATAGTGAATGAAAGCAAAATTCAAAGCAAGAGTCGGATCAGACAGAGGTGCTGTAATAATTGTCTGAGATGAAAATGGAACTGGAGGCTCCTGGATGAACGTCCGCTGACTTCTACCTTCACCAGTCCCTCTGAATGCAGTCTTTTCTTCCTCCATGTAAGTGCGAAATCGCACCTCCGCCACCATTAAGTAAGGCGATAATGGTTTACTGAGCCTACCTGAAGGCAGAAGAGCTCCCTCCTGGCCTGTACGTATGGAGATGATCTGTGATGCTGATAGCTTCTGAAGTGGAAGATCTGAAACAGGTGCTTCTGACTCGTGGTTGGACTAGTCGAGCAGTCAGGGGATCAACAAAGTGATGAGGAGTCATCTGATTGGCTGGCTGCAGTGTTCCTCACAGTGATTGGCTCGTTCTCAGCTGTGTTGTATTCCAGTCTTTATTCTTTGTGGACGTTCTAACCTGACGCTCATCACTCGCATCACATTCACGCTCTTTGCTGCAGCAGCTCCTTTCATCGCCCCCCCTCAACCTTCTCCCTCTGTGCTGCTTATTTAATTAAGATTTAATTTGTATGTTTGTCTTTATTAAGGGGGATTAACTCTCTTCGCAGAACTGGTTTTATTGAGAGCTCCTTCAAACAGGAGGCTGAGCCTTTTCCACCCAAACCTCACCCTGATTTTATAAATATCACAGTTCCTCTGCAGAACTGTTGTGAGGACATTTAACCGTTAGATGCTGAGATAGGTTAACAGATTAACTTGACCTGCTGATGAAGGTGGAGGAGTTCACTGAAGTCATAGGTGTTCATCCTCTGGGGACCTTGAATATCTGTAATGACCATTAGTTGCTGGGATTTCAGTTTAGGCCACCAAGTGAGTTTAACTTTTAAATACATATTTGTGTGCATTTACCTCCTTGTGATTTAGACGACCAGTGTTGCAGCCACATAAATCTACATGTACTGTCATCCAGGCAGCTTCTTCAGCTCAGTAAACCCTGTGATCCCGACATTTAGTGTCAGAATATTTATGTTCTCCGGCTCCCAAAAAGCAAAGTTTGACCGGTGCACCAGGTGTTGCCTACCAGCTATATAACATGCTACAGTTGGCCTTGGCTGGACAGACACGGCGATGTTTGTTCATCTTGTATGAAGTTTTAACTCACACTGCGCATTTTAATCAGCTTTCCTACTTGGCCGAAGCCCATGACCTCTTTGCTCACACTGTGCAAGTCAATCGGCCAGCCGTCATGTGAAGCTCCCGCTGAATGTAAACAGAAAAATGCACCAAACCTTGACTCCGAAAGCGATTTGCATACACAGCCATGAACCCCATGTATGAGAGCACGGCGGTGTGTGCTGGGATGGAGCGTTTCTGTTGGTCTTTGTTATAATTTTGACAGTGAGTAATGTGTTTTAGTAATGGAGCACATAATTGTAACAACTGCCTCGACCTCCACTGCAGCTTAGTGTACAGCGTACAATGGCACAGACCCACTCCGAGGCTCTGGCTGTAAATAACAACAAACAACTTCAGTGTGAATAAACTCCAAGGAGATCAAATGCACATTGACAGTCAGGGCTGTAACCACAGGAAGCCTTCCAACATTTTGAGGCCCTATCACAAGCAAGTTCTTTAACTGACAGTCAGAGCCCAGGCAACAGGCCTGGGATTGTCAAGACTGTGGGATATACAGAGCCCAACATCAACTCCCTCTAATCCACACTGAGCTCTGCGGCCTCTGATGCAGGATATCAAAAGTGCCTGTTATGTTCATAGAAAATTAAAATGTAAAAGTGCAGCAGCTGTGTCATCAACCTCTAAAGGTGTCTGGAGCAAATTCAATAACCTTGTTAGCAGGGTCTGAAATGGATCTATTTGAAAAACGTTCTTTAAAGCCTCTAAATGGTAATTGAGCAGCATACGTGCAGTGTACGGGCAATGTAAAATAACCGACAGGTTCTTTAAAGCGTAGGTTTTATTTTTCTTTTACATTCAGACCACAGGCTTGTCCTTGATGTTTGGGAGCTGCAGATGCCTCCTGGAAGGCGTCCTGTGGTCTCATGATCCCCATTTGGCAGAACCGGAGTCCACATGCCAAACATCTGGGCAGGTGGCATCAAGCCACTCCACTAATAGCGGGCCAGATATCTCGGCTGTCTTTGATGTGCAGACAGGGATTACAGTGGTCTTCTGCTCTCGCTCTTAATAACCTGGTATTAACGGGGCATCAAATCATCTATAATCTTTATCGACCTCCATTGGCGAACAGTAGGTGTTGCAGCAGCGATGATAGTTTTAGCCGCAGGCGCAGGAAAAGGGGAGACGAGCGAACTGTCCAGCGAAGTAGGAGTAAAAAAAAACGGAATAATTATGCAACTGAGTAATATTAGTGAATTATCCGTGGGGACGTTAAGAATTCAGAACTGAAATGTGCTGTCAGCGGCTCATTTGTACAACAATGCTGCTCTCTCTGTGTGTATGGGTGGGTGGCTAAATGGAGGTTCCTATTCCAGAGTGGAACAAGCACCACGGAGTGAAGTTATAATGCCAGAAATGTCACCACCTCAATTGTAATCGTTAATTCACTCAAACTAATCATCGACTCTATCAGTCTCCTGCAGGTCCGCTGTGCAGAAATATGGTTCTTTTGTCCTGTGGGGGCGAAAAAAAATAAAAAAAATTCTTACTCATACTTTTGATCGGATTCAGTCAAGGACAGGGTCAGTGGTCCGATGTTTTTAATTCCTGTTTGATCTGCCTGCCCTTTGTTCCGCGTCTGCATTATCTCCTACTTTAACTCAGCCATTTGAGAGGCCAAATTAAACCGGGTGTGTTTAGGTGTGCAGTTTAAACCTCTGTGTCTGCCAAACTTCCTTGGGCTCTGGCTTTAGATCCAGCTTAGTCTAATGGACTGTGAGATCTGCTTTTGACTCAAAACACGCTCTTTCGCCTGAGCAAAAACACTAATCAGACTTGTTTACTTGAATGATTTATGTAGCATGAAAAACATGAATCCCCATGCTCATAAATGTTACACGGTTGAGAGGCGAATATTGTTTCACTGTTGCGCTCACAAAAGCAGGACGACTGGGGTAAGCGAGCCAGTAAGTAGGTAAGTAAGTGCACTTATTGCACCATCTTGTGAATAAAGCAAGTGTTGCATGTCATTAGGAGTCCCACAATAATAAAAACGTCACACTGAACATGCATTTCTTAATATCTGGTGTGCCGGCTACGTCTCATAAAACACCTGCTATCACCAATGTTTGTGTACGCTGATACGTTGGCTCAGTTATGAATAACTTGTCAGAAAGTGACAAGAGCTAGCAGCTGATATTCATTTGCATCTGCATCACTCTCACATCCCTGAAGGGACACTATATTTTAAATTGATGATTCATGTCAAGAGATAGTAGATCCTGCTTTTTCCTTTCCGGAAGTTTCATCAACCCTAACATGTGGCTCCAATCCAACAGATATCATTTCCCCAGAGTCAGTGGAAAAGAAAAACAACCAAGCAGGTGTCTTGGTTATGATGAATACTAAATAAAAGGTTGGCCAGGGAACTGTGCCGGCGTTTCTTCAGTGGCAGTTGGGTGGGAGTGTTTGCGTTTTGGAGTGGGTGCCAGAGTCTGAGGGAAGCAGAGTGTGGCGCGAGAGTGAGAGCTTAGGAAATGAAATCCTGTGTTAATGACAGAGCTACCTTAATTAAACCTGAATATCTAAATGACTGTAGAAAAACAAAGTCGACAGTTAGACAAATGCCTAAGGCGGGACTGTTTGTCGGTGCAGCGCCCAGGGCAGATTTCTTGCCGGCTATGTCGGCGTGTGACGTGGAGAATGACTGATCAGAGGAGTGGGCAAAACGAGGTGAAGTGGAAGAGCAGAGCACGCTCGGCTCATGTATAGCGGGCAATATGCTGCTGTTATGCTTCGAATTCAGAATGACTGTACTGTACTCCTGCTTTAAGCCGCAGCGCCGAGCTTTGTAGTGGAATAAACAGCCGGAAAATCCTAAATTTACCAAAGGTCAAAAAATAAACATAGCCAGAGATGCGGTTCGAGTTTGACGGACGGGATCCTGAATGACTCACACGACCCATCTTTTGGCAGAAACCCTCAAACACGCCGTCGATTAAGCTTTTATTATTGCGTCAGAGCCGTCTGTGAAAGGCTTCGGGACGCTTTGACACGAAACCCGCCGTCTAATTTAACGCAGATAAATGGGGTTTGTTCCTTAGCGAGCACAATTAATAGGCGCTGTTTGAATTTTAAGGTCAAGAATTACTTACCTGTTTTGCTTGGACCCAGTCACAAGCTCCAGCTGCAGGAAATGATTCATCTCAATTACACATAAAGACTGATTAGGGACCCGTCTCTCCGTAGTGATCCAAATAAATTATCCCCATTATGACAGTAGTTTCTAATCACATTTACAAAAGAGCACCTTTTATGGGTCCGCGGCTGTGATGTTAGTGCAGACTGTACTCACAGGAAGCTTTCACATCTCTCAGAGTGCTGAATGTAGTGGACTGTTCTGTTTGTGAGTTGCTGTATTGTGCTGGAGAGCCTGTCCATTTTCAACTGCTTTTTCAAGAGCATCCCTCACCGCTCCATTAGCTGAGTATGCTTGGATATGTGGGGAATAGCAGAAAGGGGAGAGAGTGGGGGCTGCTGAATGCACTGTTCTGGCTTAGGTGCTCAACTTATTTTTGATGCTCTGTCAGAGGGAACCAGAAAGAGGGCAGCGAAGGGAGAGAGACGAGATTAGTCAGAACTCCTACACTAATAACTGAGACAAGCCCTGCAGGTTTATATCCTAATTTTAATGTATGGCATTTAGTCAACATACAGGGAGCTGCTTCAAATGCTCGCTGAGTAAGGTCATCACGTGAACCTGCCTCGGCGTTGGAACATTCAGACGATGTTCTTCCTATTAATCGGTCATTTGCATTTCTCCGGGGGGAAACGATCACATTACAAAACATGTCGTTCCGCCCAACCGCAGAGTAAGAACAACCGTGACGGCGGCCCGCTGATCGCACAGTATTTACCTCACTCGAACGGCCGTGTCGAACTTCCATTGAGATCTCGGCACTCAGTTGTGTAATGAAGGTTGGAATTGATACACAATAACTGTAATGTGTTGAATTGCAATCTCGAGCTGTGTCCCCGGTGCCCTGTTCACAGACCGGCATTGAGATGGAGGTTAATGGTGCAAAACTCGTGCGCTCACATACCAGTGCACTGCTGGGCTCCATGTCTGAGCTTCTCCTCTGTTTAGTCAAACTGTGATCTTCCCATATATATATGATAGAGGTTTACTCCTAGCTGTATGCATGTAGCAGAGATCCCAAAGCTCTGACCCGAGATAAAAGTAATCTGTCTGACATTTGATTGAGGATTATTTATGAATTATGCAGCTTAGAAATGGTGCATGAGAGGAAGGTTTAGAAATGAGTTCTTATCGCGCCGTGTCAGGTTTTTTTTTCAGGCATGTTCACTGAGTTAACAAATTATTAGCATTTTTGCCCTCTTAATCTGGAGCTCAGAGATGTTTAGAATCTCTGCAACCTTGATGTTCGCCTCGTTTATGGCAGCGGCGGCGAGATGCTGCTCCTGTCGCACGTTTGTGTGTGTGTTGGGTTTGAGATAAATGAAGAGGATGCACTTTTTTTTTAGATCCAGGTCTAATGTAATGCGCTGCAACACATCACTTAATTAAGACTGTGAATCAGTTTTTCTTGCCACTGTGTTGCTATGCTTTGGTGAAATATCTTGTGGGGGCCATTGTGCTGAATTCTGCTGTCGACGAGGAGAGAAACAGCTGCTTTTTAGTGCACTCAAGCTCAGCGTGGCGCTCGTCCTCAGAATAAATAAAAAGAACTGCTAATACGAGTGAAAGAGATGTGAAGCCGGCTCTTTTATTCTACCTCCGTGTTGTTTATCGGCGGATCGCATCTTAATTCGAAGACGTGTTTTTACCCTTTGCTATTCTTTATTTTTTTTTATTATAGACGGTCCAGTGTGGGGTGAGGAGTCTCTTTCTGCAGAGAGAGTGGGAGAGCGAAACAGTCACTTCACAGAGCAAAGTTTTGTGTCCGACCACAAATGGACGTCTCGAGTGCAAGGCTAAAAGGAAGAAATGGGATGCTGCTAAAATGCGGTAGCTGGCTTTGTGCCCTGCACTTAAAGGCCGTGTTCACGCTGTAAATTGTGTTTTACTCTTTTTGAAGACTCATTCCTCACATTTCTGTTTTCGCTCTCCTGTTGTTCAGAAGAGACGCTGAGAGTAAGACGTCACATTTGTAGTCTGCCTCCTAATGCCTGTTTACTGTGAGTGGTCTCCCGGAGGGCGTTCTGAGTCAGCTGTGTGACTTCCCCCCTTTGATCATTAGAAACTATCAGAACATTTGTGTGAAGGTGATAAAAAGCAAAATTGGGTTGTTGTTTTTTTCACTTTTTTAATGATGCTGCTCCTGCGTGCACTTGTGAGCGGTTCGAATAACTCGTTTTTTTTTTTGGTCCATTACCATTTAGCTCATATTAAAATGAGATATTGAGAAAAGATTGTATTGTGAGCTCGCACTGAAATGAATTGAATTTTGCATCCAGTTCCATTTAGGAGCTAACGCACATATTTAACATGCAGATGCACATGTGACACTTTAAAGCCGCCCACAGTGAAAGGTCGGTGATTGGATGGTGACATTCTGGATGCGGGTTTAGTCTTAAGAAGTTATTAATACACTAAATGTCAGGGTGAGAGAGAGAAGGTTTTTATTTTGTCGGTGAACTACTTTGACTGGCAGCCCTGTTGCATATGCAATTGGTCCTGAGAAAACATTCAGAAATATCATGTAAATATTCAGTTTATGTCACATTGTGATTCAAGTCCCTCTGCTGGGAACTTGTAATGAAGCCATTAAATCAAGGAACACTCTGTCTCAACCTTAAACCTTCACGAGCCAGCCTTAATGGTTTTCAACTGCCAATCAGTGCTCTGGCATATTCTACCACCCTGTGTAAATGAATTCAAATCCTCCTTCCTCATACTCAGAGAGCCACCCGATGACACGCAGCCTGCCTGGAAATGGATGTCCTCCGGAGAAGCACTGAAGTGATTCCTGCAGGTTATTTAAAAGGAAAACTTGGGACTGTCAGATCACGGTCATAAAGAGGGTGTTTAAAGGTTTAGCCCACCAGGGCTTATGAATTACATGGTAAGGGGTTGGTCTCTTAATGCATTTAGCATGGAGAGACACAGAATGAAACAAGGCACTTTGGGAGAAAAACACTGGCAAAAAAAAAAAAAAGAAAAAACCCGTAATGAATTGACATTTAAGGCAATTACATTATAACTGGTGAGATAGCCTACAATACATCCAAATGGCATGAAGTCAGGCATCTCTCCCAATCATCTTGCTTATGCAGCTGAAGGCTTCATTTTAATGCGTTTAGACTTTGTCTCGTCAAGCTGAGCCAACTTTATCTATGTTTTTCAGAATCACAGATTTATTTGAAAGCTTTTACCATCTGAGCATAAGACGCACGCTCTCTCTGAAATATACTTTTAACGGGAAAATTGAGACGCGTCCCATCTCTGGCGTGGACAAATATTTATTACAAAGTCGTCAGCGGGAGAAATATAATCAGGATAAAATAGGATAACGGAGCTCCTACTGTCTTTGCGCTATTTACGAGGGTGCTTTATAAAGTTGTCAGCCGCGCCCAGGAAACCAGGGGCGTCGCTCCCACTCTGGGGCACGACTGTAAACCATAAAGCCTTCTATCAGTGTCCACAAAACTCAAATATTTATTGTCATTTCTTTGGGAGTGGAGGAAAGCCTCATCTGGCTGCTTCTCCACCTGTGCTGTCCTGAAGCAGCAGCTCAAAGTTTTCCTTTTTTATTTTAATGCTTCAGAGTTTTTGTGGACACTTATATCAGACTTTATAGTTTGCAGTTATGCCCCAGAATGGGGAGAACGCCCCTTGTTTCCAAGTACCCTCGTATATATTCTGCTGAGTGCCCATCATGTACAGCACATACGAACCAGGGAGCAGCTACTACCGCTGCTCTGTTATCTTGTGGTAATCTGATAAAACACACAATTATTCATGTGTGAATGATGTTATTGGAAGCAAAAAATTAAAAATGACACATGTGGTTAAGACAGAACACATAACAAAACAAGAAGGGTCGGATCATTTGATATTTATTGATTATTAAGTGTAATTAATTTGGGATAAAGCAGAAATGGAGCCAGTGTTTTCCCACAACTATCTAAAAGACTGTCACACAAAACGATTTTGTTTTAGACCTCCGGATGACAACAAAGTGAACAATGGCGCATTAAGTACTGCAATAATTAGCTCTTGAGTTACTCAGAGGAAAACAATACGTCTTTTCATTTGGGGTGTAACTACCGTGCTGCTGCTCCGTTTCAGCTTGTCAACGGCGCTGCCAAGTCCCCTTCTGGGATTTGCCCAAGTCAGTCCTGTTACCTTTGCTAAATTTGGTGCAAGATGTAACAAGAGAAAAATGCTCCATCAATCACGCTGTAGATGCAGAAAGAGGAGTTGGAGGAGGAGGAGGAGGGGGGGTTCATGAGCTGAAAAATAAACCAGTGGAGGCTCTGCCAACAACCATTTCCTGGGTGAGATGATGGGAAAACTTCTCTCCGCTCTCCGGGGATTTCATTTGTGAACACACCGGCGTCCTCCAGAGCCTAAAGTTTGAGAGCGGAACTCAGGCACTTGGTCGGGCTGTTTTGAGCATTCCTGAAGTGAAATCCTCCTTTGCCTCTGTTGCTTGCTCCATCAGATAAAGACTGCCAGTGGAGGCTTAAGTGTGTCAATGAAGCCGGGTGGGGGCGGGGAATCAATGATAAGTGCAGCTTACCTCCTCAACTGCTGCGCACCAGCCAAATAGAGATTAAACCATTTCAACCTAATAGCACATGTCAGTCAAAAGTCACACTTGAATACTTGAACCCTCTCCGGCTGGGCCCCCGCCCACACGCCGCCACCTCCCATTTTCTAATTGCACCAGCCGGAAAGATGCTGCAATTTACAAAAAAAAAAAAATGCAAAGTGGCTATCAGAGCTAACTGAAACGCCGTGTGCACCACATCAGAGCCGGAGCTCAGGTCTGTCATTGTCAGCCATTTCTCTAAATCCTCAACCGACACTCACTTTGAAGGTTATTCTTTTGTATTACATTCAAAAACACACACTCAGTACAAACCTGCCCAGATCAAAGGCCCCGAGGTCTATTACTGCATAAAATACAGCTGTCCTTCTAAACAGCAGCTTTTGTAAACGCTACTCATTTCTAGCTCTAATCACTGTTGTGGACATTGCAAAATTGCCCACTGTTCCAGGGGATTACTCGACTGAACCCCACAACGTGGCTTTGATTTGTTGTTCAGTCATCTCAGATGTGGATGCAGCCTGTGGTCTCTAAATGAGAGCTTGTGTTGTTCTGCCAGTGTCCCTTATTTAGACATCACAGCACTCATTAGGTGGATCAAGCTGATATCAAAGTCAGAACACAGACGTCTATGTTTTTCAGAAAGCTGGAACCGTCACAGTGTCTGCTTAATGATATGTCTGCTGTCTATTCAGCTCGATTGTTATTTCACTGTCATTTCTCGAGTGCCTCGTCTGTTGACCTCTCCTGCCATGTGATTTCCTCGGCTTTAATGCTTTCATCACTGTCTTCTTTTATTTGATGTTTGGACAAAATGAATCCAATAGATGTCCTTTCTGCGCGGTGAAAAAAAATGCATTATAAAAGCTGTACCCTCAGGAAAGTTGTCGGAAGGGTCACCACGTGGTCATCAGCTGGAGCTCGCTAGTTATTACAGGTGAAGTGGGGACAGGCAGGATGTATCTGGCATCATTGGGCAAAAAAAAATCCATGCTAACCTGTTAGCATATGGTAATTCAAGTGGTCTGAGAGGAGACTCCTGCACCTCCTCCTAGTGTGTGGCAGGAGATTTCAGCCAATCGCAGGTGAGGACAGGATGTGTTGGTGCAACGGCTTGGATGGAGGACTTTCACTCAGGAGGTTGGGGTTTAAGTCACAGGTTAAGCCACAAATAAACGTTCGATACCTCCTCCCCGGTCACGAAGGCGCTGAGATTGGATTGCGTCTCTGTTGATGTAGCGGACAAATCCAGCTGGGAAAAGTTCTCCTCATCAGATCAAATATATCATTTGGCTGTTCAGATGTGTAGAGCATGCAGTAACATATCTTAAAGGCATCATTTATGCACTTATTATGTATACGATTACTTTGAGCAGGACATATAGCCAGAATAGACTTTGACTTGTTTGTTTTTTTTAATCCCCATGTTCATAAATTCTTTATCTTGCAAACCAATAAATAAATGTGGACTTCTAGTTTGGGCTTGTTTGGTCAGAGGCGCGTTTCTGGATTTTATTTAGTCGTCTTTTTCTAGATTTGGTGGTTAGCATCATCGCTTCGCAGCCAGAAGGTCGTAGGTTCACGTCCCGGTGAGGACACCTGGGATCTTTCTTTCTGCGTGGAGTCTCCATGTTCTCCCCGTGCAGCGTGGGTTCTCTCCGGGTTCTTCCTCCCACACAGTCCAGAAACATGCAGAGGTTAATTGGTGATTCTAAATTGTCCGTAGGTGTGAATGTGAGATAATGGATGGATGGATAGATTTCTCCTACTGTACCTTTAACGCAGCTTTACTTGCATGAACTGGTTTTAAATGCTGCCTCCATCTTTGTGATATTTTCAGTGAACTCCCTTGAAATGGGAACGATTGTTCACGCTTTGGCTCCACATGTGATGCTGTGGCTAAAGCTCACGGGCCCCGGACAAAATGTCAGCAACCTCACAACCCGATGATCCTCTCAGAAGAAGCGCTGTACTTTTACTGCGGTGTCGAGTTTTATATTATATAAGTAGCTTAAGGAAAAATGTAGCATCAGACTGTTTGCCAAACATAACATTAACCCAGGTCATGTTGGCTGCAGTTTGTTTTACATGTAGCCTCACTTTACACAGATAAATATTATATTTAACTTATTCTTTTTTTTTTTGCTTGTCTTTCTGACTTTGGAAAGGCCAAAAAAAAAAAAAAAAATGACACTGCCCTACTCTGCTCTTTAAATGCAGAGTCTCGCCCTCGCTAGAGCCGACAAACACAGCTTGGACGTGTGGAGAAATCCAAAGCCGGACACCCTCCATACCTGCTCGTGGTTGCTCAGCTATGATTCCACTGTTCGCTGTTCAGGGGACGGATTTAGAAAATGATCTCTGTAGTATAGATGTTCACAGCAAACTACTGCACGACTCAAAGCTTAATCAGGATCCAGAAATATTAATAACTTAGGTTTTATAGGGGGTTCTGTGCTTTCTTTTTGTTCCTTTATTCTATTGTTGTGAATTAAAAGACTTTGAGTTTGCTGGTTGTTTAATCCTCTGGATATCGGTGGTGTCACTACAGTAGCCTTTTGTTTACCCGTGGATCACGGATTGCGCCTTTAAAACTCAGAGGAGATAACAGTTAAATGACTTGTAAGATGGATATTTTCTGCAGTGCAGCAGTTTAGATGAGAGGTATAAACAAAGAGATGATGTGTCCCCCACAGAGACAGCTCCTCTGATAGGTGCTGCTGTGATAGCTTATTTAAAGCAGCCTCTCTGTCTTTTGTTTTCTTTTCAAGAAAGATTAAAGAATCTCTTATGCCATTTGATATTTCAGTGGGATGGTGATACTATTGAGTAGCATTGTGCCGGGTTTGTGTGGTGGGTGTTGGAAATTGATTCAAATACAGCTTATCAAAGTCCGTGAGGGACTGAGCCAGCACACTATATCCAGAGGTTTGTGGGTAATATTCAGCAACTTGTCCAGGCAGACACTCGGCCTGTTTATTTATTTTTGCAGCAACACATCTCTGCCTTCATTTCAATGCATTGCTAGTATGAGCTTGTCACATCCAGCATGTGGACTTTGTCATGTTTATGGTGATGTTCCTGATATGAATCTATTCTCTCCCAGGTTTACACCAGATATGGGAAATGCTACACTTTTAATGGCAACAAGACTACATCCAGGAAAACCAAGCAGGGTGGAATGGGAAATGGGCTGGAGATCATGCTGGATATCCAGCAGGATGAGTATCTGCCCATCTGGAGAGAGACAAGTAAGCCTCAAAACTATTTGTTCATTGTAATCCTATCCTATGCTCCAGCATGACACATTGCTGCTGCAGTTTAAATCAAAAACAACCTCGGTGCATTTCTC
Source organism: Stegastes partitus (assembly GCF_000690725.1). Classification (NCBI taxonomy): domain Eukaryota; kingdom Metazoa; phylum Chordata; class Actinopteri; family Pomacentridae; genus Stegastes; species Stegastes partitus. The sequence continues at coordinate 543,697 of NW_007577822.1, forward strand.
TGGGTCATGTACTGTAAATAATTTATGTTTTGATTGCTTTGCTGCACCTGAAAAATGTGATTTGTCCAAAAAAAAAAAGAGGGAATTCCTGAACGACTACCCCGGATATGTCCTTGCATTGCCACACAATATTAATCCTTCCTGGCTTATTTTTCAAACATGACTGAAATATGGTTTTCGGTTAACGTCAAACTGAGTCCAAGCTGTCAGATGAAGCAGCCATCTGAAATTCCCTTGTTCTTTCCCTTTGCAACGTGCCGTGCTCCGTTTCATCCTGATGAGAAGATGAGACGTCCCTGGAGGCCGGCATCCGAGTTCAGATCCACAGTCAGGACGAGCCTCCCTACATTCACCAGCTGGGCTTCGGCGTCTCTCCGGGCTTCCAGACCTTTGTTTCATGTCAGGAGCAGAGGGTAGGTCTTCTTCATCACAGCATACCGTCCCGGCTCCCCGACCCCCACCACCTGATTACTGTTCTCCCTGCAACAGCTCGCCCCTGGTGGCTCAGATTGAGGTCTAATAAATCTCTGTGTGCTTAGCTGACCTACCTGCCCCAGCCCTGGGGGAACTGCCGCTCCACCAGCAAAGAGAAGTTCCCAGGATACGACACGTACAGCATCAGCGCCTGTCGCTTGCTCTGCGAGACCAACGAGGTCCTACGAGTGTGCAAGTGCAGGATGGTGCACATGCCTGGTGAGATCATCCCTTACATCTTCTGTATTCAGAGCACAATACATGTCATGGGAGAGAACTTGCGTGCACGAATTACAAATGCACACAGATTAGCGATTCTTTCTCTCAGATAATTTTACTGTAACTCCAGCTACTGAAAACTGCAGAACTGTGCACCATAATGACCAAACATGGAGCTTAAAAAACAGTTAAACACAGATCCTATGTTGTTGATTTTTATAACTTTAAGGGAATGAAAGAGCATATGTACAGTAACAAAAACTTAAATTGGGAAATAAGGGAGAATACTCCAACAGAGTTAGTGTTTTCAAGTATTTCCTTCATTGTTTGGCCTTTTTATAATTGAAAAAACACCCAGTGAGCCCAGTATTTCCATGATATTTGATGACCCATTGTGCAAAAAAAAAGCCATCAGTTTTTTGGCCCTCTTGAATCAGTCCAGCACAGATATAATTTAGGCTGCCACATGCCTGACCTTGATGCTTGATATCTGGAGTGGGATGCTCTTCAGCGGCGCTGCCAGCTCTCTGGCCAGTGACACATCAGAATACAGTCTCAATGAGTTTGGGATCCTTTCTCTCATCCATCTCCATCTGTTTGGAAATTGTTCTGTTGTCCTCCTGTGGCTTTCATTAATTATTGTGATGGATTATTACTACTAGTCCTGTTTAGTTTCCACTGGTACATGACTTGCAGACTGCACGGAGGACCCCTGACTGTATTGGATTACTCGGGCATTTACTCACATAATGACGTATTGCCTGGGACACATATCTAATTTAAACTCGGTCTTGACTTTCATGAAGCGCAGAACAAAGAAGTTTCTGTCGATATTATATATTACATTGTTTGGGGTAATTTGTTGGAGCAAAATTCAGGAGAAAAATGAAAACATTCTCCAATGATACCCCCTGTAACAAAAGCAATTATTATTAGGATTGTTATTAGTATTGAGCACATTTTATGCCTTTAATGAATAGTTGAACAAAAAGCATTGTTGTTAGTGTTTTATATCAATAACAAGAATCTACAGCAGCGTTAGTGGCTCTGTGAGGCACCTCATGGGCTCAGCTGAACGCTATAATGATGTTTCACAGCTAGAATTTTAATCACAATCATCGTCTTTGCTTAGCATTGTGGCGTGCTAATATTTATATATTAGTGCTTAAAACACAGCTGAAGTTGGTGAATCTCATTTTTAAATACATGGTTATAGATGGACAAACTGTAGGTTTCATGAACATCCATGTGGTGGTTCTGGCCAAGTGTCAACATCAAGCAAACCCAAAAATGAGCAAAGAGGTGGAGCAGGAGTAACGTGAGCCATGCACAGATCTCTGAGACATGGAGAGTCCCAACCTGCATTCAAATCAGCCAACCACTTACTGATGCAGAGTTTTAAGTCTTAATAACAATTCAAACAGGTGATTTATGTAAGAATTCACCACCACACAGGTCTCATTAACAGATAAATTAGCTATAGAGACAGAAATCATTTGTTATATCTGGCTGTAAACATGTTTATTTCTGCTGTAAAGTTGGACATTTTAACATGGAGGTCTATGGGGATTGACTCACTTTCAGAACCAGCCCCTAGTGGCCGTTCGAGAAACTGCAGTTTTTAGTACTTCCTAAATTAGCTTTATTTTCAGCTCCAGTCGTTGGATTGGTGCACAAATTCCCTTAAATCTATTCAGTAGGTGTTAACATTTCACTCAAAACTAACATGAACCTCCTGGTGGCGCTAGAGTCAAAGGATCAATGAAGTTACATCCTTCAGAGACCACGAGTGTTTGTGCACGACTCTAACAGTTGTGGAGACATGATGCATACTTCTACCTGTTAGGTTGCTAATCTTGGCAGTAGCACCGTGTAAGCAGTTTCTCTGCTCGGCGCGGCGATATGTTGCCGAGCTGAGTCCGACAAACACGAAGTGAGATGTTTGGGCTTACTCAGTGCGTGCGTCATCACGGCTAGAGTGCAGCAAGTCAAAGAGCTGAGTCACTGAATGCAAGCTGCTTGACTGACGTGTCTAACAAGTAGGCATGTTGAGGATGGTAGCGTTTAAAGTTCCAGGAACCTTGCAATGTATGCACTTTCATTTCCACATTCGTTGGCTTAAATAAGCAAACAGGTAGGAGACATTTGATGTAGAATAAAGTTGCAAATTCAACCCCATACTGCATACTATAGGATTTTCCACAGAAGAAATCCCATCGCTCTGCCTGTACAGTATAAGTGGTGTGGTTTTCATGTGACACCTCTACACAGCAGTCACATATTTCAGACTTCCATTTGCAGTCTATAATGGATGGACTGAAGTCGTCGTCTGATCTGCAGAGAGTTTGCGGGCTCTGCGGTATCTTGTCACAGATTGCCGTTGGCTTAATAACACGCCGGTTGTATTGCACTTCACTCATCCTTGTTTGCTTGATGTGACACACCTGCCAGTGCAGCTCATGCAGTCCTAATGAAAGTACATGGACGTTGTTCTGACATATTTGGTCGAGAAAACATTCGATCCTCTTTGAAACGCACATTTAAAACACATGAAATGAGCATAAATATAAATAGATGTAATATTCTTCTGTGGCAAAAGTAGGAAAATAACTTCCTGTAAGCTTTTTGCATAAACGTCCGTCGGTCTCTGATGTCGGCTTGTTTACGTTTCTGACCACTTTTCCTCGCAAAATTCCTTCAGCTGCAAACTGTTTGAGGGTTTTCTTGTCTGTGCTGCCCATTTCAAATCCCCCCACAGTATTTCAATGGGATTCAAATCTGGCCGGTTTATTTCTAGGCCATCCCATAACCCTCAAAGACTGAGAGCTGCCCAGCCCCTGAGGCAGCGAAGCAACCCCAAACCATAGCATTTCCACCACCGCGCTTTATCGCTGGTATGAGGTTGTTCTTCTGAAAAGGCCGCCTTCGGTGCGTGCCAAACATGTCTACTGTTACCGCGGCCAAACAACTCTATCTTTGATTCGTCTTGTGCTCTTTGGCAAACTGCATTGTTGCTCTAATTTCTCCCTTGTGGACAGCAGCGGATTCTTCTCGGCTCACCACGCAGGCAGGTCGAATTTGGGCAAAGTCTGTCTGATTGTAGACGAAGACTTTGACACCAACAGTTGCAGGAGTTACCCGCAGATCCTGCAGATAAAGATTTAGGAATCTGAGAGGCTGCTTTGCATCAAACTGGTTGCTCTTGAGCTGAATTATCTGAAGCAGCCAGACAAGGACAAATTATCAGTCGTTTGAAATCTGTGCCACCGGAAGGTGATTGTCCTTCGAGTGGAATGATATTTCACATTTCTGAAATCCCTCGCCAGACTCATAGGCATCCGCAACCTTTTTCCTGAAGGCCTTGGAGAGCTCTTTAGATGTTGGCACACTTCAGTAGCCAAAAGAACACCAGAGCCCAGAAGTCAGAGCTTTAAATAAGACAAGTTCGGATCATTCGCACCTAATCTGGAACCCATGAGTCAATTCTTTTAAGGTGTGATGAATGTGCTTAATTTTTCCCCGTGGCTGTAGAGGTTGTAAGGACTGAGCAGGGCCGCAAAATCACTTGTAAATTGTTAAAATGACAGAAAAAGTACATTTTCTGTCACCTTCATCTGTAGACACTGTTTCAAGGAAGATCACCGCTTCGCTTGTTCAAATATGCTGAAGAAGTCGACAGTGTCTGTGGGCTGGACTGTACTTACTGTAGATCCACACTCTCTCACCAGCGTGTTGTCGGGAGACATTACTTAGAAATAGTCTATATTATAGCAATTCTTCAAATGAATGACATAAGTAAGAAAAAGGACAGTAGAACGGGAAACTTTCACCAGATGTGGAGGACACAGCGGAGGTGTTTGGAGAGCAGCACAGTCACTTTGCTTTCTGTGATGATGTATCACAGCAGATATGATATTTATTATGTCAGACGTAATAAATGTAGAAGCTTTTCCAGGCCATTTGCTCCCAGAAGAGGGCTCCGGTCAGGTAGCAAGTAGCTCGCATTACTTCACTGCACTTATCAATAGTGAATAAAATTTATTGTTGCATATGAAAATGAAATCCTGCCTTAAGGTTCCAGAAAGCAATTGGTTCAAAAGCTTTCCGAGGCAAAATGAGACCAACTCGTGAATAGAAAATAGTCTTAATGTGGCCGCACGGTGCTCTATAATTCCTCCAGCAGACCTCTAGCCTCTGTTACAGCGTGTTCTCACAGATTTCTCACATTGATTCTGAGTTTCTTGTAGTGAAAACAACATAAACGTTTGTGTCCTTGTGCTCACTCACATTAACTCTTTACAGTCTGCAGTCTGGGTTTACGTTGCCTACGAACCATCTTATGTGTGTTTGTGTTTCTTGTCCTTTTAAGATGCTGTTTTCATGTCATTACTATTATCACTACGTCCACCGAGTCGATTATTCTTTCACGTTTGTTTGTTGGCAAGATTTTACAGAAGCATCTCTAAAATTTGGCCAAACAAACGATTGGGTTTCGAGGAGGATTGTGCCACCGTGTGGACGCTTACAAAGCTCATAACCCTTGAACTGCGAGGCCTAGAAGCAAAACTGTGTTTTCCCAGATTTGCCTGCTTCAAGATGAATATTTCAGTGTTTCGGTCCATCTCTATATTTGGATGACCACCCAAAAAAGCTATTAACTTGTTCTTGTTCTTGATGTGTGGACAGCAGACAGAAACACTGCACGGCTTTTGCCTCCACTCTTCAAAAAAAAACTAAAAAAAACTACGCAGGGAAATTTAAAGAATATGTTAAATAATAAATAATATTTATTAATGACTTCTGGAAACCCTTTGTCCACTCTTTGAGAAGTTCTAAGAAGTCAGCTGACAGCGTGACCAGACACGAGTTCGCTGTGTAATAATGATCATTTCTGAGCGAGCGGGAAGGAGACTCACACAACACATTAACCCCGTGAACATTTCACAGACAGACAAACAAATTAATTGTGCTGCTGATGAATACCTGTCATTAATGGCCCAGGCAGTATGTTTGTCTGCAAGGAAGTGACTCATTGATTGTTTTTTAAAGACTTTCTAAATATGCCTGGCGGGTGGAGCCAGCATGCTCCATTTCTCAGCGCAATCAAGGACAGACGTCCACGATGGCCCAGACTCTGTGGATGGAAGTCATCCTCTGTGCGCCTGCCTTCATTTGGAGATGAATGATAAGCTGTGGAGTGTTGTTCACAGCCACGCTTCCTCATTGCAGCAGACACGGGTCACTGATCATTTTGTTTCTGATTGATCAGACTCATTTTCTGCTCTCCTTTCCAGGAACTGCAGCTATCTGCCCTCCCAGTAAAGTCAACTGTGTTGACAAAGCACTTGGTAAGAAACAATCTTCCTTCATTTCTTTTCTCATTACAATAGACTCCCCCAAAGGGAAATGGAAACACAATCAGTAAATATGATAAGGATTTTTTTTTGTTTTGGTTTTTTTTTGTGATACAAATACCTGGAGGTAGACTGGATATTTTCAAATGACTTTTCCTCGTTGTAATTTAGTCACTTTAAGGCTTGATGGCTCTGCTGCCTCCATTGTTGAACTGTTAATATTAAACATACACTTCATTCCGGCGTATCTGCATCCCCCACCCTCAGCCTCGGCTCTGACCTCGCTCCCCTCGCGAAGCAGATAGCGTGACTGAACCTTGGCTTCAAAGGCATTCCAGGAGAAAAATAAATAAAAAAAGAGACTGATTTTTTTTTTTTTTTTTTTACTGGCATGACAGACATATAAGTACAATTATCATTTCTCAGCTGAATGAGCCTGAAATTTAATTATGTCTCTCTTCACTGAATCCAAACCCTGTTTAAAATATGGCTGAATGAAATCTTAGATATATCTTACATGAATGGGGCATATTCATGTGGGTCATATTCCTGAATCAAATGGTGTGAATAGATTCACCCTCCATGAAAGGTAATACATTAAAATGTAATTTATATATTTATATTGTAAAGGTGTTTTGTTCCCGTATCTGGCAGAGAATATATGCCGTCGTGCTCCTGCATACAAATAACCTAATTGTTAGAGTTATAAAATACATAAATCATCAAATTATAATTACTGCTTTCAGTGCTCACTCTTTTTTTTTTTGTCTGGACTGAATGCATGTGGAATTTGAAAAGAGAGCGATTGGGAAAAGCTATTTACTCTCCTGTGAATGTTGTGTTGTCTAAGACCTCGGATTATAAATATATATTTGTTCGCGTGCGAGTAATTGGTGCCTACATGTTAATTGGGTGTAACGTGCCAAAGTCCTCTGCAGCGCTTTACTGTACAACCTCCACATTTATTCTTTGAGCAAATGTTGTCACAGAACTACTGTTAACACCAGGAGCTGTTGATATGACGTTAGATTAACACGTCATGTTATTAGGACGCTCAGAGTGATGCTATTTCATGAGAAGTGTAGAAAATATGACTGGAAACCCATTGCACACAGTGTTTATCTGTTGTTAAATATTAATTGTAGATTCTCTGTTAAGGCTGTGATGAATTTGTTAAATCAAAATTAGAAGCACAGCTACTAAACTAGTAGGAATAACATCATTTACACACAAACCGTAGTGAAAAAGCCACACAACAAAAGGATTGTTAATGAATATATCTGTGCAAATATCACTAAATCAGCCCACAATTATGTACATGTGTGTTTACATCATGGTCACTCAGTAAAGGAGATGTATTTAAACCGTTGTCATGAGATTTAACATGTGACACAGTGGACTTCTAAGTTGTCTGTTCTGTTTTTGAAGTGTCTTGAATTAATGAGACGTACCAACCGATTAGCAGCACATCTTTTCTGTGACTGCGGTGTAAAGCAAACAGAAGTGAGTACACCCCTGTGCAGTGTCACTACGATGTTAAAACAGCCACATCTTTAAAATCTGCATCAACTCTCAACAATAAGAAGATTCCTAAGCTGGCAAATGGAGGATTTCCTCCCATGAACATCCATCCATTATCTATACACCGCTTAATCCTCACTATAGGTTCGTGGGGGGGATGGAGTCTATCCCAGCTGACTTAGAGTGAAGGCAGGTTCACCTGGACAGGTAACCAGTCTATCACAGGGCTACACTTAGAGACAGACAACCAAGCACACTCACATTCACACCTACGGACAATTTACAATCACCAATTAACCTCAACATGTTTCTGGACTGTGGGAGGAAGCCGGAGAACCCGGAGAGAACCCACACTGCACGGGGAGAACATGGAGACTCCACGCAGGAAGATCCCGGGTGTCCTCACCGGGACGCGAACCGACATGCGAGGCAACAGTGCTACCAACTGCGCCACCCTGCAGCCCCTCCCATGAACAATCAAAAACAAAAACTGCAGGCCCCAAACTAGAAACACAATGACATGAACAGAGGTAAATATATCTGTGATCACCGATAGATGAGTTCAGAAACCTGTGATCAGTGAAACATATTGTCCATTTAGCTTAAAAACAGGAACATTGTTGTGAAATGATCTCCAGAAGTTGGTCATGCAGGCTGTGTCTTATCTGCATGATGGGTCCAGAAGGAAAGAAATAGAGGATCAGAGAATCTGATTGTGAGTTTCAGGATTCAGGAAAATCAGTGACCAGCTGAAAATCAGTCGGTAAACAGGAGGTACAGAACAAGCTGTAGTAGCCTTCGTCAGACACACAGCGGCTACAGACAGGACGCTGCTGGTACAGTCTGGCTCTGATAAACAGACAGTCAGTTACTTCAGACTTGGCACCGGGTTTATCGTGGAAATCAAAGTTTGTGTGCGAGCTCAGACAGGGTGAAGGACGGCGCTTAATGCCAGCCTCTGTGGACGGCTTCCAAGAAAAACTGCAAGTCTAAACTTTGTTAAAAGGCTCGAAACAAAGTCTGAGACATTCTGGAGCAGATTCTTTGGTCAGATGAAGATAAATGTGTTCGATTCGGCGTGTTTGGCATTAACCTGAGCGGGACCGCCACAGTGGACGCACAGGCCCGACAGTGAAGCACTGGAGGTGGGAGAGCGAAGACACGGGGCCGCACGAGTGCAAAAGGCGTCGTGGAGATGACATTCGTAGATGGCAAACACGAACGCCTGTGGATAAACCAGAATACTATCTGACAACATGACTCCCAGCCTGCAGAAGCTTGGCAGAGGAGGAATATTCCAGCATGATAACGATCCAGAGCAGGCTGCCAAAATCACACAACAAGAGTTTCTGAAAAAGAAAGTGAAAACTACAACCTGCCCAAGTATGTCTCCTGACTTGAATCTAACAGGAAGGTATTTTAAAGAGAAAGGTAGAGCAACACAAGCCCTACAGCAAAGAGCAGCTGGAAAAAAGAAAAGTCTCAGAAGAATGACAGAAATGTCCAGAAAATTTGTGCAACACTGATTTGCTCCATGCCGAGGAGGATGGAGGCTGTCCTTACAAATAAAGGTGGACGTACAACGGTTTGGGGAGAAAAATAATGTATTTAAACCTCACTAATCAAGGTGCAGTGACCTTGTTGACTTGAGTGCCTCATGTAGAGCTCATATGTTTAATTTCCCGACTTAGAAATGATGCAGTTACATCACATTGGAGTGATTCTGCTGCAGGCGTTTGCTCACTTCTGTTGTAAATTAGCAGACAGCATTAAACCTGCATTAATTCATATTTTTCATCAAATGACAATGAATAATGTGAAAACAAAAGCTTGCATGTACTGATAATCATCACCTTGTGTCTGCAGTCTGTGTAGTGGTTCTGTGGTAAAGTGAACTCGGCTCTGAAACTGACCCGGTGTGTCTCTGTTAAACCTCCTCCCCCCCATCGCTGCCATTGTGGTGCAGCACAGCTACAGAAGAACAGTGGAGATACCTGTCCATGCGAGACGCCCTGTAATCTCACCCGCTACGGTAAAGAGCTCTCCATGGTCAAAATTCCCAGCAAGGGCTCGGCTCGCTATCTGTCCAGGAAATACGACAAGTCGGAGGACTACATCAGGTACGACGGCGAACCTTCAGCCAGACTTAACCGACTCAGGAGCAGTGATGTGGAGCTCAGTAAAAGGGCCGTAAACTATGACCTCCGGGCCGTTATCACTAACACAACAGCAGCAGTGATGAATTAAAACAAGAATCTGTTGTATGTTCATGCGAACTGGGAGCAGATTGTCGGTAGATGTGCTTTATTTCTTCATTAATCTTTCTGTTGTAATTAATAACTGTATTTGTGTTTTATGATTCTAAGTTTATTGCTGCTATTTAGATCATTTACAGTTCCTTGTGGGGTCGCCTTTGTCTCTCCGTTTGTGTAATGATCCATTAAAACCAAACTAAAACATCTTGATAATGATTAACTCCATTAGATGTATTAGTACCAGGAGGACGGTATGAAAGCTCTGGATGAAACAACTGTGTTAGATTTCTTCTGGTGGAGTGAACGCAGCACGAGCAAAAGGTTTCGCGTCTAAATTCTGCTCTACAATATGTTTTATGGGACATTTGCTAATATTTCGATCGTAACGAGTTCAGCGGAGTAACTGATGTGCTTATGCTGTAATTCCTCTCAGTGCCTAATCATCGGGGATGTAGTGGAGGGTAAATACGCCTAAACCAGAGAGCACACGCTGCCTCACCGCATTTAATATTACCAGGCTTTCTAAATCCGGAGAGATCGGAGACATGGCAGTGACTAAGCAGGCTGTCGGTGCACGTTCTGCTCATCTCAGTTAAACCCTGCAACACCTCATTATCTCACAATCGCCCGTTAGATCTGTGTACAGCGCTGTTGGCCTGGCAATCCCGCCATGACAGCTACAGTGAGCATAAAGATCACTCCACGTGTTTTTAATTTTGGTTTTTTTTTTCAAATTATATTTGCAGTGAATTATGAAGCAGCTCGAGTGTGTTTGCTTCCTGTGCCATTTACACTCCACTTGTTTTCCCAGAGACAACTTCCTGGTCCTGGATATCTTCTTTGAAGCTCTCAACTACGAAACGATCGAGCAAAAGAAAGCGTACGATGTTGCGGGTTTATTAGGTAAGATTTGTGCCCATTTTCTGCCTATTTTCTGAGCGCTTTATAGGCCTGCTGGAGCGGAGAGAAAATGTTTTTTATAGAGGCCATTAGCAGAAGATAGGGACGGCTTTGTTCCTGTGTCCACTGCGCCTCTCTTTAAGTTGTTAAGTACTTTCTTTTCAGGTGACATTGGTGGACAGATGGGCTTATTCATCGGAGCGAGCATCCTGACAGTCCTAGAAATACTGGATTACATCTATGAGGTACAGTGTTCGTTGAAGCCCACGCACACGAGCCGATCACAACGTGAAATCAGACCTGCAGTAGCTGTGGTGTAATTAGCAATAATTAGCAGCTATTGTCCTGCTGGATTTCAGAAAGAACTCCGATGCAAGCAGCCGTCACTATTTACAAAACACATTAGTGCGTCTTTGTTTGCTTTAATTTCCCCCAGTATTGACAAAGTATTGTGTGTTTTTTGTTTGCAATGCGACCGCTGAGCATGTTGGTATTCCTCCACGTCCTCCCCACACGTTATTATCCGAAAATCTGAGGACAGCACTGGCAGCGCCACTGTTATCACTTATTATGCATGTGAGAAGTTTTATTTGATTCCCAGGCAGGAGAAACTAATATCCGCTCCGGCCTGAGCAGAGGACATGCTACTAACGCTGATCATGAAATGAACTCCTGCCTCATCTGTATCCCCTTTAAGCCTCGTAGCCAGCTGCCTGCTGACTGCCAAACATGCATGAATAAAGCAAAGTCAGAGGGAGGGACTGTAACGCAGACATCATGTTGGATGAACTCTTCACACTGCCGCATCTCTTGTCTCCCTCTCTCATCTCTGCTCTTTCACCCTCTCTGCTGCCGTGGTCTCGGGGAAACCAGGTCATCAAGCACCGGCTACAGCGTCTGCTGAGGCCGCAGAAAGAGGAGAAGAAGAGCAAGCAGCAGACCAGCACTGTTGCAACAGTGGGTCTGGAGGAAATGAAAGCAAAGGTACAGCACATGCTGAACTGTAACAAATAATACATACGCTGTTTTCATGCTGAGTGTACAAGTCGCCCCGCGGCAGTGCAGCCGCATTACAGAACAACAGAGGAATAAGGAAGAGAGCAGCAAATTAATATGTTTCCACTCCTAAAATAATGAAGAAGTTCAACGTTCCTAATTAGTCTTAAGCGCCGTGCCAGCACATCCTCCCCCTGAGCTCGGATTAGTTACTGTACAACTTTATATCTGAACAATAGGCTTCTTATCTCATAATTGTAATCGTGTCCTAATTCTGTGCCGCCGACTAGAACCAGATGGTCAGAGACTTGGTCCAACATCAGAATTCACTGTTGAGCTCAGCAGCAGACGCCGATTTGGTTTAAAATATAGGCTGAAGCCGCGGCGTGGGAACATCCATCAGCAATTTACCAGAAATTCATTCCAGCTAAACTGGATCTGGGTTACGTAAGAGTTCGCCGTTTAGCTTAAAATATATATGCGGTGCTGAAAAGTAATTTAACCTCAGACGTACCTTCAGCACACGTGCAGCGTTTAACGAATTTATTAGACCAGCACCCAGTTTAAAGCTTACATGTTTCTGTCATGGTTAATACGCCAGGATGTGGAAGCTCTTTAACTGAAATGATGTTTTTAATGCTGAAATAAAATCATTATTGATACCCAGGATTTTTCAGATTTACTGTTTTACAAAAGAAAAATGAAAAAATAGTAATTATAGTTGTTATTTCTTGATTAAGATGTCAGATTGTTGGTATTTAGTTGAGTTCCTGAACAGAAAAATGAGTTTTAGTGGTTGGATGTTGTGATTTGTCAGAGAAGCCCAGAGGCTCAGATTTGGGTTTAAAAGGTGAGTTCAGGTTGAAATTCCTCATTCCTGTTCAAAATGTTAAAATGAGTACATATTCATGATGCTGGATGGTCTACATATGGATTAATAAATTACACAGGTGGTCTAATGAATTTGTTCCTCACTGTACATGATATTGATGTGTTCATCTCCTTCTTGTAAAGAAACTAAATCAGAATCAGATTTATTGCCAGGTGCAGTTTACACAATATGAGGAGTTTGTTCTGGTGGGTTAAATATAGAGTAAAGTGCAAAGTACAAGATAAAAAATATATAAAACAGCTAAAAGAAATAAAAGTAATTACAAATAAAAATAACTGTAATAGCGCAAAGCAGAAGCAGAAAACTATTGTGGAGTGAAGAATTAAAGTTAAATATAAATAAGAATACTGAGGGTGCAGATATACTGATATTTACATTTATACAGATTAATAAAAAGAGTGCAAACTGAAGGTGTGGAGGTGCAACATGACCAACAGCAGTGCAATAAGCAATAAGCATAGTTTTTCTTTAAATTCTAATTTTAAAGAACCACCAGTGAGGTGATCGTGTAAAGTGTGATTAAAGTAGATTAGAGACAGCGTCGTGTCTTCACAGAAATGTTCTGTCCAGGTATTGTCACATGTTCTGATGGATTAATCGTAGCAGCTGGACCTGTTTGAGTTCCTTGAAGACGCTTCTCTCATCCAGGAGGCTTCATCAGCTCTGACTGACTGGTTGGTTTGATTGTTAGCCGTCTATGTCCAACAGGAAAGACCATCCTGAAACAGAGGTGGAGGTCTGAGGCATCACCTCTCACCTGTTCACAGCTCAGTCCTAAGATCTCTCCCCAGGAAGATGGAACCACATCCACACCTAAAACACCCTAACGAACCCCATAGTGGTAGGGGGAGCACT